>NC_137028.1:26955112-27007612 GCF_032717465.1 Coenobita brevimanus | reverse complement strand
TTTGTATAACCAGGTAATGGAACTGCCCGGTTATATCGGTATTCCAGCGTGAGGGAGTCCCTCTCTACCAGGGTTGCCAAGTCGACTTTACCTGTAAATGCTAAACTCCGCTCCGAAACTTGTAAATTTATATTAATAGCTATATTATTATTAAGTTACTGAAGTTATGGTGAATGAATGCGTTACTGGCGACTATTGAAATATACTATCATACTTCATCACCATCTTGTATGAAAAAAAAAAAAGAGCTTTTACTTCCGGCACGACCGTAGGAAGGTGAGAAGACAGGAAGAAATCAGTAGGATAGAAGTTGTGGAAGCAATGAAGAAAGTTAAATCAGGGAAAGCCCCAGGAATTGATAGAGTGTGTGGTGAAATGCTGAAGCATGGGGGAGAGATAGTAGTAGAATGGATGTGGAAGATGTGCAGATTGGCCTGGGAGGAAGGTAGAGTCCCGGAGGACTGGAAGTCAGGTATAATTATTCCCTTGTACAAAGGAAAAGGGGAAAAAGAAGTGTGTGGTAATCATAGGGGCATTTGTCTTCTTAGTATAATAGGAAAAGTGTATGGTAGGATACTTATTGACAGAGTTAGAGAAAGAACAGAGAAATTAGTTGGAGAAGAACAAGGAGGCTTTAGGAAGGGAAGGGGTTGTGTAGATCAGATATTCATTCTTAGATCTTTAGTGGAAAAGTTTCTAGAGAAGGGAAAGAAGTTGCATGCGGCCTTCATGGATTTGGAGAAAGCATATGACAGGATGGATAGACAAGGATTGTGGAAAGTGTTAAGAATATATGGAGTAGATGGGAAGTTGTTGAATGCTGTGAAGAGTATGTACGATGGTGCGAAGGCTGCAGTGTGTGTGGATGGTGAACTAAGTGAATTTTTCTCTTTGAAAGTTGGGTTGAAACAGGGATGTGTCATGTCTCCATGGTTGTTCAATCTGTACATGGATGGGGTAATAAAAGAGGTACAAGGTAGGGTAGTGGATGTTGGAGTGGCCCTGGTGAAAGAGGATAGTGTTTGGAAACTCCCTGTACTGTTGTTTGCAGATGATACTGTGTTGTTGAGTGAAGACGAAGGGGAGCTGCAAGGCTTGGTGGATGAGTTTGAGAGTGTGTGTAAGAAACGGAATCTAAAGGTGAATGTAGGGAAGAGTAAAGTGATGGTCTTTGAGAGAAGTGAAGTCAGTGAATGTACAGCGAGGTTGTATGGTGAAGAATTGGAAAATGTGAGTACGTTTAAGTACTTGGGTAGTGTGATGAGTAAGGATGGAGGTTTGGAGGGTGAAGTGCTTGAAAGGGTACAGCAGGGAAGAAAGGTTCCTGGTTCTTTGAAAGCAGTGATAAGAAACAGGGAAGTGAGCATGGAAGTGAAAAAGTTACTACATGACAGTATTGTGATACCAACTCTAACGTACGGAAGTGAAGCTTGGACGTTGTTGGAAGGACACAAGTCAAGAGTGAGAGCAGTGGAAATGAGTTATTTAAGAGGAGCCTGTGGAGTCACATGGAGAGACAGGCTGACGAATGAGGATATAAAGAAGCGTTGTGGTGTTGATGTGGATGTGATAGGAAGCGTTATGAGGAACACACTGAGGTGGTTTGGCCATGTGGAGAGGATGGAGGGTGAAAGACTGACGAAGAGAGTGTATGTGAGTGAGGTGGAGGGGGAAAGAGGGAGGGGGAGTCCGAGGATGAGATGGAGGGATGGGGTGGAGAGGTATATGAGAGAGGGGGGTGTGAGTTGGGAGCAGGGCAGTGAAATGGCGGGGAACAGGGAGACTTGGAGGCGATTTGTTTGTGGCCACCCCAAACGGGATTGAGGCGTCTGGGAATAGATAGATAGATAGACGACCGTAACATGACCGACTAACTTACTGCTATGTAATTCCTCTTACATATTTACCCAACTGTTAAAGTAACCTGGTTCACATATAACGATAACAGTATCAGATTTATGCAGTCATTCCCAAAAGTCTAGTGCTCCGGATCCAAACAGCTTCAGCTTCTTAGAGCTGCCAAAAGACTGCGTATGAAATTATAATCATCCACATGATTTAAAAATGGAGATTAAGTATATTAAAAAACAAACTCGCAAAAACTCATTAATGAAACTAGCAAGTACGTTTATCTTTTCCCGGTTATCAAATGAAAAGGTAACATCAGTCAGGTACCTTAATAATCAGCATCAGTTAGCATCAGAAAGAAAATTGGAAATTGCAATACATCCACATGAACAAAAAGATAAATTATTTCAGAGACGAATTTAGGCTTACAATACCATATTCAGCTCAACAAGTACAGGGTACTTTACCAGTCAGTCAGTGACACTGGACAGTGTCACGGTTCAAAATGGTAGCTAAATAAGTGGCCAGAGATAGCTAAGTTAACTGTAAAGAACGCAATGTCATCCACGTGGAAATTGTAGCAGCAGAAAAATAATTTAAATTATATTCTAAAATGGCCAAAAGTAAGGCCAAACTGCGAGTAATCGTAATACAAAAATTTTCTAAAGCCAACTAGCTCCAAAAAAGGAAATTTGGCTTAAAATGGCCAGCATCGATTACCATCCTCACTAACATCATTCTCAACCTTTAATCTGTTGTTCTTGTTCATTCTCAGTCTCACTCATGTTCGTTTTGTTCAACCTCAACCCCATCTTGGATATACTGCCCTACCGTAACTCTTACTCCTTAAGCTCTGCCTCCACTGATTAAAATCCCTTTCACTGCAGACCCACCTCGCGTCTCATCCTTCATTCACTCTCCGTCATTTCACTCACTTCACTCTTTCTTATCTCAGCCTCCCACATTCCATGTCTACTCGGTATGATCCCAGTTTCCTCCACCCCTTATCTCAGTCTCCATCCACTCACTCTCGTTTCAACCTCTCCTCTCCCTCATCCCACTTTCCCTCTTCATTTCCTCACATCTCAACCTCACTTCCATCCCCTCTTTCTCAGCCTCCTGCTAATTCAACCCCTCCACCTCAGACCCCTCCATCACCAACCGCACGTTCTGCCAGTCTAGCCAGTGGACATTACACGCTTCATTACTCCATCACTGTGGACTGGATGGCTGTCAAAGCTCAATGGCCAAGACTGCAATTACGGAAAGAGATGCTAATAAGTGTTCATGTACCAGATCTAGTGACAGGGGTGGATTAGGGATGATGAGGGGTGTTGTGGGGGAAGACAAGAAGAAAGAAAAGGTAAGAGCGTGTCTGCACTGAGTGACATGCAAAGTATTTTTTTGAAAGCAGGGAAGCCATTTATAATGCAAGATGGCAAGCGGTTAACGAAATAAACACCTGGTTGTCTAGTGGGTTAATGCACTACAACCGGAAGCAAGACCAAAAAATTTTGCGGACAAAGGGTGACTGGGATATATTATTCATATAATCCACTCACGCTTAAGTAACTGGTAACTCTTACTCCAACTATTTTAGACTGTGTAGCTTAGTTCCTGGCCTCTATGCTCTTGATCGAGCAATAAAGGAATAGACGATAACGATAATGAAACACGAGAAAGAACCAAAGGCTGGGGCGCCATTATGATAGTGTTGAAAGTGAGTGAGATGAGGGATTAGAGAGAGGAGCAAATGTTAGGGGTGGATGTGAAAAACGTGAAAAGCGAAAGGTTGGATAATTAAGTGAGAAGAGTAAGACAGATAAGAAGGGAGGGTGGATATGAGGAAGCGGGAAGGAAAAAGCTGTCGGGTGCAGATGCATGTAGGTATGACCATGTGAGAGGGAACAAACATTAATTGTAAGGGCTGAGGAAGAAATAAAATGTTGGCGGTAAAATGGGTAGGGTATATAGGAGCGGCGTGTTATTAACAGCCTTACAAGACGAAGGAACGAATCTGTGAGAAGATTCAGTGTGATATCTACGAAGAGTAAGGAATGGTAAAAGTTAATGGAGTGAGAAAAGGTGGTAACGTAGGAATGGGGGTAGGTAAAAAGCTGTGGGAGAGTATAGGAGTTAAGACTGGTGAGAAGTTTTGGTTGCGGGTGAAAGCACACACACACACACACACACAGTATATATATATATATATATATATATATATATATATATATATATATATATATATATATATATATATATCCCAAGCTAATGGAAACAGCAATTACTGGACTGTGCCACAATAAACTAAGATCAGTTCGTCACCATCTGTGCAAAAAACTTGACAGGAAATTAAACTTGCATATTGAAAATAGTGATTGGAATATGCAAACTCAGATTTTGTTAACCTCTCCGATAAAAAATTTAACAGAAATATAGTATGTAATCTTGGATATGGTATGGGGTTTGCATACAACAATGAAGTGGACAGTGTCGACATTGCAAGAACTTTCTCCAACCTTGAAAAGTGTGATTTGTCTCGTGATGAGGTGAACATTTGCAAAGGGATTGTGTATGCCATTATGTCCATATCTGATGTTCCTAACTCTCCTAAAATGTTTCATGATTCAGTCAGATCTCCAAATAAAGATGATGCATTACTTATTACAAAAGCTGATAATGCCAGTGCTGTAGTGATTATGAAGAAAAGTGATTATTTATCTGAAATGGATGACTTGCTTGATGATGATGTTACTTAGCCTACTCGAAGCTTAAACGAAAACCCCCTTGACACGGTGAATTCACAATGTAGCAAGAAACTGAAGTGGTTATTGAAAGGTGCTGAGGCCCTCATTAAAAATATTTCATGTCTCTCCTTCCTTACTGTTCATGAACAGTCTCATCGAAACTCACAAACAAAACAATCCTGCCAGAACCATAATTAGTTCAGTAGGTTCAGCTACTACAAGCTATCCAAATGGTCGGTATCATTAATAAGTCCACTTGTTGGTACCATGTCTGACTCATATATAAAGAATTATGTGGATCTTATAGACAGAATTAATGGGCTAATGTAAATTGCGATTTTAAGCTTGTAAGCTTTGATGTAACATCATTAGTTAATAAGGTTCCTGTTGATGATCTGCTAGAATTTCTCAAAAATTCATTAAGTATAATTTCTTTGTCGGTCTCAGACACAACGTTCATTGAGTTGTAAAGCACTGTATCAAAGACTGTAAATCAGAATTTAATGGAGGATACTACTGTCAGAAATTTTGTGTGGCGATGGGCAACCTCCTCCCAGCTGTTCTCAGTAATCTTTATATGGAATTTTTAAAGAAAAGATTACTTAGTAGCATTCTACCGAAGGATGCAGTCTGTTTAGATTCGTAGATGATATATAATGCCTGGCCATGTAGTGAAAACCTGGGTACTTTCCTTCCTCAGTTCAACAATTTTGCATCTTCCATAAAATTCACAGTGAAACATGAAAATGAGGGAAAATTTCCACTCATAGACTGCTTTGTTCACAGAGCAAGGAATGGTCTTAGGTTCAGTGAAAGGCCTGTTTGTTCGTATATTCATTTTTATTCAGCTCATCAGGATGTAATCAAACTATCAGTGTTTTCATCTATGTTTCTCCGTGCTCTTCGAATCTGCAGCCGTGAATTCGTGGATGAGGGACTTGGAAATATCTATGATACTACAGCCAAATTAAAGTATCCACAAAGCCTTCGATAATAAAGCATTTAACCAAACAAAGAAAACTTTCTATAATACCATCTCATTGCCTTCACATGACAAAACGATTCTCCAAATTGTACCATGCAGTGAGAAATTTTCCCAAGCTCGTCATCTGATGAAAAGGTGGAATGTAAATGTAGTGTTTAATAATTCACCTACAGTGAAGAGGAGGTTGATCAAGAAGTCACCTGATAACTGAAGTGGCTGCATTTACGAGAATATATATATATATATATATATATATATATATATATATATATATATATATATATATATATATATATATATAAAATCATCATCATCAGCCGTTTGAGTATCCACTGCAGGACCGGCCTATCCCGACCGAAGTCGGGACGATACAGCCAATGTATCTCTACCAAGTGGCTTAGGCTGTCTATTAGAGATTGTATGTAGGGTAAGAAGCACTTATAACTGTAATTGTAGTATTGGAGTGGCTTTGGATGTGTGTGTAGTCTGTGAATCAAATGTAATCGGCTCGCGCAAGCCGACTGGGTGCAAGCATACTTTATAGTAAGCGACACTGGTTCAATCACAGCACTCTTTGTGTCCGCCAAAGCAGTACGTGGCCGGGTGAACACTCCCAAAGTTTATTACCCTGGCGGTGCGCGAACCCCGGTTCACCCGTGTACGAAACGCTCACTCTACCACTGTACCACAGAGGCTATATATATATATAGATATATCTATATATATATATATATATATATATATATATATATACCGTATATATATACCGTATATGGACAGACAGATAGACTGATATGAGTATATATATATATATATATATATATATATATATATATATAATACCGTATATATATACCGTATATGGACAGACAGATAGACTGATATGAGTATATATATATATATATATATTACTGGAACAAAAATAAATCGGTCGATCAATAAATGTCCGCGGACAAGCGCACGTATGTGTGTGTGTGTGTGTGTGTGTGTGTGCTGTGTGTGTATGTGTCTGCGCACGGTCGAGTAAATAACATATGGGGAGAGCTCTGCAGTTCATTTAAATTTCCTGCTGAATTATGAATCCCCGGGCAGCCCCAGGCCAGCTAGTGCTGCATTAAGACCGTAAGAACACTGTGGTCGAGTTTTGGTTATTGATGGGTGTTTACAGTAGTTATAATTAGTCTGTGAAAATCTGGACCCCTGTGCTACCCCATTTCCTCGATCCGTCTTCCCCGTCCCACGCATGGGCACGAGAGGTACGTGACGTATTGTGTGACGTCATAGCCAAGTGAAATATCAGTCTGGCCAGCCACGCCCACCTCTTTACTCGCAACCATAAATATAGGTGGGTAATTATAGCCAGCTGATACCAATTTTATGGTAAGAAATGAACTCCCAGGATATGTCTTTGAGTGATTTATAGCAAATGGAGAAACATCAGTTAACAAGACTGAATAAAGATGTACTGGTGAATTGCATCCTCGCATCAAAAAACGGGTTAGAGGAACCAAATCGTCAGCTACAGCAGAAATTAGATGAGATCACGAGAGAACTGGCAGACCTCAAGAGTAAAATAACATCACCAGAGAGTGTTTTCAATAAAAAATTGTCACATATGCAAGAGTAAATTGATAAGCAAGCCGAGATCATTGCCAGACAGCAGAGCTTCCTGGAGTCCATCGACAGGAGAGAAAGGGAAACAAGGCTGGTCGTCCTGGGTGTCCCTGATAAGGGCGAGAGTTTAGCTGAAGAAACGACGGACGAGGGGAAACTTTAGCAAGATCTGGAGTGAACTGGGCGAACCCCTGAACATCGAGTCCTGTCGGAGGTTGGGACGAGGTGAACCAGGGGGACGTAAGAGGCCCATCCAGGTGACGGCTTCGAAGCAGGTGCGAGATAAAATTCTTGGGAAGATCAGGAGGCTAAAGGAGACTGGCGCGCCGTATGACCGTGTGTTTGTGAAGAAAGACGTACATCCTTCTGTACGGAACGAATGGAAGCGTCTGCGGGATGTTGAGGCGGCAGAGAGGACTAAACCAGAGAACGTCGGCTGCACGATCAGGCTGGACACGAAGGAGAGGAAACTTTATCGCGATGAGGTGGTCATCGACAGCTGGCGGCCGGCTCCTTTCTAGGTGGACCACAAAGGAGAAATGTTGCAATCATGTCGTGGAACATCAATGGGGTTCGTACAAAGTTAGAAAAGCCCAGTGTACAGGCATTGTTAATGAATTACGATGTGATAGGGTTGAATGAAGTGAAAACTAGTGATCGTATCGCTCTACCTGGCTATGTTTGTTATAGAGACACTGTGAGGTCAGACGGACATAGAGGGGGCACAGTGGTACTGGTAAAGCGTTGTTTACAGTCATCTGTGATGGGTGTAGACTGTAAAATGAAAGACCAAATTTGGCTCAGATTGTCCCTATTGAGCACTGTGCTCTTGGGGTTTGTGTATGTACCCCCTATAGATTCGCAGTACTTTAATCCTAACAGTTTCAGTTATATACAAGAGAAAATCATATATGGAAAAGAGGAAAATTGTAATGTTCTACTAATGGGAGACCTGAACACACGTTTGGTACTGGTGTTCAAAGTATTTTAGTGAATTTACTTGTCTCTGGATCTGATTATTTCACCTACCTCGAAATTCCTGATCAAATTAATTTACCTAATGAGAATGCAGATACTATGACTACTGTATGTGTAGAACAAAATTTAGTTGTGGTAAATAACTTGAAATATGGTGAAAAACATTATAAGAGCAATCTGACGTATAGGAAACGTAATGAATGGATTTCTGAAGTAGATGTGTGTATGGCTTCTACCAAAAGTTTAAATTGCATTCAAAGTTTCATTGTGAATAATGATCTTCATCTTCCATCGGATCACGCCCCAATAGCAGTTGTTCTGTCTCCCCCTGTGGTGGATAGGGTGTGTCTTGGTGTGCGGGCGGGTTCGCTTGGTGATCATGCAGTTTTGTATTCAGGTTGTAAGAAGAAGAAATCTCGGTTAAAACGTCCTATAAAGCTTTGTGATGTTCACATCGAAAACTTTATTGGGGAACTTTCTCGATTCGATATTCCCCAGTTTGATCCTGACATTGATACTAATGTGAGCCAAATGGCAGATATTTTGTACAGGTGTGCTAGTGCCAGTCGGTGTGCTCGGGTGACTGTGCCAGAGGATGTCACAGTGAGCAGGTGGGAGAGACTCTTAAATGATATGGATGACAGGCGTATGTGGAAAGCTATAGACTGGCGTGGGGAGTATAGAGATGATAGTGATGATTATGAAGGTAATAAAAAACCCACAGATGAGGATTTCAAAGCCTTGTTTGAGGAGGTATATAACCCACATGATGCTGAACCTATAGTACCTACTGAGTTTGATACAAATGTAACCATACCAGTTCTTGATGATGACAGAATTTGATGCGGTTGTGCGAGAAATACATAGATTAAAGCAAGATAAAGCGTGTGGGCCTGATGGGATAAGCCCAGGAAATATAAAGTTTTTACCAGACCGGTGGATACACTTTATATTAGCGTTGTTTAATGCAGTCTTTTCCTCTGGCTCTTATCCCACATCCTGGCAGTTGGCCCGTATGGTCACGATATTTAATAAAGGTAACAGATCATTACCCAAGAATTACCGTGGTATAAATATTATAAACTGTTTGGCAAAGCTGTATGACATGGTGCTATCAACTCGGTTAATTCAGGGAGTCAGGAGGGCCGGGGCTGCATTGAACACTTAGACTGTTAATTGATTTGGCCCCCAGGAGAAAGCATAAATTATTTGTTTGCTTTGTCGATTTTTCAGTGGCATACGACCGGGTCCCTCGCGCCAAATTGTTTCGCATGTTACGTGAGTTGGGGTGCGGGTCGCGAATGTTAGCGGCCCTGGTGGCGATATACGGGGTTACTTTGAGCATTACTGGGACAGCCATTGTAACATCCAGGATCGGTGTCAGACAGGGGTCCTCAACATCTTGTTTATTGTTTATCATTTTTGTGAACAGCATGATTAAGTTGATAAAGTCCAATTGTGGGCCAGATGGTTTTTTACAGTGGCTTCATCTCCTTGTCCTTATGGACAATACTGTTCTTCTCTCGACAACGCGAAGCGGGATGGAACATAAACTTACATTTCTGAATCAGTTCTGTGTAAATAATGGCATGGTTGTGAATAATATTAAAACCAAGTTCTTTGCAATCCATGCGTCAGTGGGCGATCGTGAGCCATTCTGCGTTGCTGAGATGGTCGTGCAGTGGTGTGACAGGTATGTGTATCTGGGCAACCTGTTCACAAGCGACGGGACCCTGTCGTCCGCCATTATCGCCCACGCACAAGCAAAAATGTGCCACGTTCTGAAATTTGTGTCATTTTTCGAAAAGAATATAGACATACCATTTTATGTTAAAAAGAAAATGTTTGAAGCAGCCTTAATGTCAACCATCCTATACGGCTGTGAGTCCTGGTTCAATGGGAACTTGAGGCCAATGGAAAAATTTTATAACTGGGGTATCAAACAGCTGCTGGGAGCTCGTATGACGGCGTGCACAGACGTTTGTTACGTGGAACTCGGGTGCCCGCCACTGAAATCTGTAGTACTAGCAAGGCAGAGGAAGCTTTTCCAGCGACTGTGGGGGGAGAGGCGCGGTATGCCTGATGACCCGTAGGTGCACGTCGCCAGGCTCACCATGGCGGCTAACACACCAACAAGTAAACACATTAAGAGTTTAATTAATAATTCTGTTGATGATGTTAAAGTCGGCATTGAATCTTTAAAGCAATCAATTTCTAACTCTACATCTTCTAGAAGGCTAATTTATAATGTGTTGAACCCTACCTTAACAGTTCACGAGATCTATAAATGTCGTGGTAAAACTAGTGAGGTACACAGAATGGCATTTAGTCGGCTGCGGGTAATCAGTCACAATCTGGCGATTGAGACGGGCCGTTGGAATCGGCGTGGACGGGGACGTCTCCCGGTAGCAGAGCGGCTCTGTCCATGTGGTGCTGTGCAAACAGAGTTACATGTACTGGAGGTGTGTCCTCTGACTCAGCACATGCGTACAAGATATAACTTTACTTCCTGGAGTCAAATCACTGGTGACGATGCTCAGTTTCCTATTGAGGAGATATTGTATAAGGTCCTTTAATGTTTTGGCTAGTGTGTACTATAATGTTTATCATAACCTATGTTATTTAATGTGTATTTAATTCATTTTGTATGCTCTTATTCTAACCATGATATTTCATTGGGAATTTTTTTTTGTTTTCGTTAAAAAGGTGATTGGTCAATTTGTAGTTACGTTACTAATCAGAAGTGTAATGATTTCCATCTTTCATTAAGGCTATATAGATGCACTGATCAACCCTTTAATTCTTCGCTTGTTTTGTGGACCATAATTGTTTGCTAATATCTGATGTGCTGTTTATCATGTTAAGGTTTATTGTTGTTTGAAATCCTGTATGTGTAACTGGATATTGTGGTCAATAAATACTTACTTACTTACTTACTTAATTACTGTGTGTGTGTGTGTGTGTGTGTGTGTGTGTGAGAGAGAGAGAGAGAGAGAGAGAGAGAGAGAGAGAGAGAGAGAGAGAGAGCTGCTGTTGCGCGGCAGTGGTCTGATGAGTCAGCCTGAACTTTCATGATAATTTTTATAGGTTGAACTCTGAAAGAGAGAGAGAGAGAGAGAGAGAGAGAGAGAGAGAGAGCTGCTGTTGCGCGGCAGTGGTCTGATGAGTCAGCCTGAACTTTCATGATAATTTTTATAGGTTGAACTCTGAAAGAGAGAGAGAGACACACACACACACACACACACACACACACACACACACACACACACACACACACACACGTTGAAGGAGAGAGAGAGAGAGAGAGAGGGGGGGGGAAGAATCACTTACACACACACACACACACACACACACACACACACACACACACACACACACACACACACACACACACACACAGAGGGTGTGTGTGTGTGTGTGTGTGTGTGTGTGTGTGTGTGTGAGAGAGAGAGAGAGAGAGAGAGAGAGAGAGAGAGGTAGCAAAAACACTTTTTTTATGCTAGGAAGAAGGAACCCGCAATGACTGTTCCTTGCAAGAGAAAAACAAAATACAAGAGAGAGCCAAATTCAAGATCCAATCATTTCGAGATGCCTGGACACACTGCGTTTGAAAGACTGGAAATATAGCTAGAAGGAAATACAGACAGAGGGAGACAATTCCAGAGCTGACCTGTTGCAAAAATGAAGGACTGGGAGTTACGGTTAACTCTTGCATTTGAGAGTTGGACAGAGAAGGGATGACAGTTTGCTGTTAGTCGGGTGCTACGAGCCCGTTGTAGAGGTGGAGGAATGCAAGCAGACAGTTCAGAGGAGCAGTGACCACTGAAGAAGCGATAGAAAAATGATAAAGATGCAACAGTGCTGTGAAGAGACAAAGGTTGAAGGGAGCCAGTAAGAGGATGAGAGTTAATGAGACGAAAAGCCTTTGACTGCACCCTATTGAGAAGAGCTGTATGTGGGGAGCCTCCCCACACATAAGAGTTGTACTCTACACAGGGATTAATAAAACCCGTGTATAGAGTCAACAATTGTGCAAGGGTAAAGAATCAACGGAGTCGGCTTAGCACACCTAACCTCTTGGAAGCAGAATTTACAAGAGATGTAATATGATCTTTCCAAGATAAGTCCCGAGTGAATGAAAACCCAAGCATGTTTGAGGATGAAGCAGGATTAAGCTGAATATTATTAAACATTAGTGGGTACACCTGTGGAAAATTTTGTCGGATTGATAGGTGTAAGAACTGAGTCTTTGATACATTAAAATCAACCAGATTATTTTTACCCCAGTCAGAGATACGAGCCAAGTCAGACACTAGGTGTGCCATAGCCTCATCCCTTGTTTGTTGAAGTAACTGCTGAGATGGACGTTGAGGGAACCGAATGGAAAGGTGAAGGGTGGAGTCATCAGCGTATGAGTGGATAGGGTTAGATGTACAGCTTAGTAGGTCATTGATGAATAAACGGAAGAGAGTTGGTGATGGGAGAGAGCCCTGAGGAACACCACTGTTGATTGATCTAGGAGAAGAACGATGGCCGTCTACAACAGCGGTTATAGAACGACCAGAAAGGAAGCTATAGATGAAGGCACATACAGAAGGATAGAAACCGTAAGAGGGCAGTTTGGAAATTAAAGATTTATGCCAGACTCGATCGAAAGCCTTAGAGATGTCAAGTGCAATGGAAAAGCTTTCGCTAAAGTCCCGAATGGAGGATGACCAGGAGTCTGAAAGGTAGGTGAGAAGATCGCCAGTGGAGCGTCCCTGACGGAACCCATACTGACGATCAGAAAGAAGGTTGTGATAGGAAAGATGCTTTAAAATTTTTCTTTTAAGAATAGACTCAAAAACTTTTGAGATACAGGATGTTAAAGCAATTGGACGATAGTTAGAGGGGTGGGAATGGTCACCCTTCATTGGGACTGACTAAATGAGAGCAAACTTCCAGCAAGCAGGAAAGGTACAAGTTGATAGACAAGGGGAAAGAGTTTACCTAGGCAGGGTGTAAGCACAAAAGCACAGTTCTTGAGGACAGCAGGAGGGACTCCATCAGGCCCATATGCCTTGTTACACAAAGACACACACACACACACACACACAGATGCCTACAGAAAGCCACACACACACACACACACACACACACACACACACACACACAGATGCCTACAGAAAGCCACACACACACACACACACACACACACACACACACACACACACACACACACATGGTGTATGTGAGAGAGAGAGAGAGAGAGAGAGAGAGAGAGAGAGAGCATCTGTGATATATGGTAGGTTATATGAAACATACTCATCTTAAGAAAAACAGGATACCAAATTCCCCCCCCCCCCTTATGCCCATGCTAGCTGGAATTAGTTAGAACGATCACCATGTAGCAAAGAAAGGATGTCAAGGAAGTTTAATGGGAAAGGATGAATGAAAGTCAAATTAAACATACTCTTAAATGAAAGTAGTGTGAAGTCACTATTTGGATCCGATAGATAAAGTGACATGGCTGATGCTGACGATTTATAAAACGTTTGTGGTGGGTGACACGCGTTCTAGTTATGCACTGAGCCAGGGTATGGAGTGAATGGAGAGAGTACTGAAAGGAGACTGATGGTTTTTATGCATGTAGAAAAAATAATGCTTGGAAATGTTGATACCAGTGCCGTGAGGGGATGATGTGGAGATCTGTCTGGTTAAATGACTGACAGGTAATGTTAACCAGAGAAGAGCGTGATGAATAAAGAGGGAGAGCGAAAGACTGAAACTGGGGTAGCTTTTTCAATAAGCAATGAAATGACAGATGAATACCGGGTGAAGATATAGCGTAAGAGAAGTGGAAATGGGGCTGCTTATGAATGAGTGTGGAGTTCAGCTGGAATGAGAAACATAGGCAACACTACGCTGTTGCAACCCTCCACTGACCAAGCACATACTTCCCACCTCCCTGCACACCTAACCAAGACCATAACAGCCCTCTTCCCCCTCTCCAGTCTTTCTCTTAAAGGTGGTTATAAGGAGAACGCCTTGAGGACACAAAACCTGGGCCCTTTCAGATTCCTTGCCCAGGTTGCATTAAAATCTCTAGATTTGTTTTTCTTTTTTCATAATAAAAAAAAAAAACTACTTAAGACACAGCATTCAACCTATCAAAAGGCACCAGTTCACTAAAGGACACATAACTATGTGAAATTTCATGACTGTGCACTAAATACTTTCTGAGTTCTGTCCCGGAAAACTCTATGTCCGCCCAGCAGCCCTGCCGCCCAACTCTACGGACGGACACCCATTAATCCCAGCGATAACAACACCCTCCTCTGACACTGTCAGGTGGAGGGTAAAAATATGACTCGAAAGATGTGGCGTAAGGTAGTCTGTTGAAACCAGTCGAAGAAAGTGTGTGTTGATAGTATGGTCATGCGGAGAGAATGGGTTTGTACAAAGTGGCGAAAAGGATATATGTGAGCAATTTGATGATAAGAGGACGAGTGTGTAGGCCGATAAAGTTAATAGATATGATAAATGAATGTGTGAAAAAGTGTGTCATGGACAATGATGAGGCTTAGAAGCGGATCAATACTGTTTGAGTTCTGTACGGAGGAGAGTATGACAAGGGTCTGATACCTATTCTCCTCTTGGTGAAGAGATAATTGTCAGATTAAATCTAGCTGATAGATGGTATGAAGCCAATAAGTGCAGATGAATATTAATATTAGAATCAAGATTCTAGGGGCTTGCATTGCAAGTGAATTACACTGTTGCTTATTCATTTGGGCAGAATTTTGTTATGTTTCTCCTTCTATAATTTATTATTTGGGATGGGGGCGGGGAGATGATGTGGGAGGCTCTCTGGACAGTATCTCACTCCATCCCTGGGTGAAGAAAGAGGTATTGATGTTGTTACTGGTGATGGATTCTTGTGTTATTACTATTTTTCTGATAAGAGTAAATTCAGTTTTATAAATAAAATGAGTAACAAAATTTCACAACCTGTGAAGTTAAGTCATACTGTCCGTGGGGTATATAGTATGTATACGGTATATGAAGGTAAATAAGTTTGTAAAGAGTTGTGTTTTTGCAAATCCATAAACGCAATCAGCGAAGCCTTGCATTCACAAATGGGTTCCCAGCCTCCGGGGAATTCTCCGTTGCTGGGGAATTTGTTAGTGATTTCTGATTCGACCAACTAAAACTAACAAATACCAACTAAACTGAGGAGGGCAAAAGATAGTAGACCAGTGGGCTGGGGTCGAAATATTCCGACCAGGATATCAGCATACTATGCCTTTGCATCACGATATGGTTGTAGCCACTGGCTTTAAAACTAAATGTTGCATACCAGGGATGAAATATGACCTGGTCGTACACTTTTTAATATATAGTGCACGTGCTCCCCGCCCCCCCACAAGCACATATACACACACAGTTATGAGGAAATTCGTAAATCCGTCCAAAGAGGTACAAAGGAGAGCAAGCAGCAACACATGTATTGGTCCTTTCAAGGCTGTTTCTTGCGAGGTAGATTTTAAACAACGTAACGGTTCTTTGAGTTGGACAAAGAATGAAAACCAAGAAGGTAAAGGAAAGATGAACTATAGCCCAGTTCTTTGGCACCATTCACTGCTGCATTTCCAACAGACAAAATTCTGAGCCTTTTGTTTCTCACTTCCTCTTCTTACTGGCCACGAGTTTTCCTTCACTAAGTTTTATTTTTTTATTATAATCAGTTCTTGTTTTTTCCTTCACTTTGCTGTTTACCATTATCCTATTCTTTGTTTCCTCTCTTCAACATGCCGTTTTTTTTCCTCATTTCTTTTTCCATGCATTAAACTTGTGGCTTTTCCCTTTCATATTGTGACTTGAACAGCAGAATGAAACACGATTCCCGATGACTGCCCTTATGACACGAGGGGATTAGAAAAGGAAATAGGTTAAAAGACCATTAAGCTAAGTTGCGGTGAGGTCATGATTGGTCTGGTGAGAGGATTCATAAAACGAGTACATGAAAGAGCAAAGGAAAACAAACAGCATCTGTCTTAATGGTCCTTTTGAGGCTGTGTGTTACGGGAGAGGTTGTGTCAGATATATCTAATACTCTGAGCTGGGCAAAAGGATACCAAAGTAGGAAGGTTCTCTCCTCTCTCCTCCCCCAGCCCACCAAGTTTTCCAGCCGATGCCGGAAGAAAAAGGTACAAAGGACATGATAAATGAGGTGAGGTGTAGATGTCATGCACTGATAGCTGATGTGGGCTAATTGTAGATAGTACTGTGTCTGAGATACGACAGATTCATCACTAGCACACTGCCTGGTCTATTTCTTTTCAGACAATAAATAGCTTCTTCCTGCGAAAAGCCTCAGCAAAAGAATCACAAAGTATTTTGGATAGTCTCCCCATGCCTCTGAGAGATTCGCGACTCTCCATTTTATCCATGCTGACCTGGCAATATTAAATGATGTCATGGAGACCCACTAGTGTACAGTTATTTCTCTTAGCCTCTGTTGGTCATCATCCAACATACTGGTAATCAAGTCAGCACCTACGTTGTCACTACGCTTGATATACTTAATGATGCATTAAAATTGCTGTAGGTACAATTCCCACTACATTAGTCCTGCAACAGCGGTCTTTGTAGCTTGTACTAAAGCTAGTGACCAGCATGTGGTCATTCTATAAGACAAACTCTTGTTCACACAAGTAATATTAGTACAGCTATTGGCTGTTTACAAATGCAGACAAGCTCCTCCTGAATTGTTTTGAGAGAAGTTCTTCTCGGCAGGTTATAACTTATGGCTGTGATAGTCAACTGGGTTACTTTTTGGATTATGCATGAGCGCAGCACCGATTCCTCCTGGAAGGCACTGATTCGTAAAATGATGGGCTAACTAGAATCAGAGGGCTGTAAGATAGACCTTTACACGGCATTTTGGAGAGTGGTAAAACTCTTTGGGCCAGCTCCCAGTTCAGTAATATTTGGGGCATGTTGTGTTAGGTCTCAAGGAGTGGATGGGCAACGGGAACAAAATTGAATAAAGTTTCTGTAGTACTTTATCAGTCCGAGAAATGCTCTGACCCTTTTCTGTGTCACAGGTCTAAGTATTTTCAAAACTTTCCTGATCATAGTGCACAAGGAAATTCACATTACACATGCTGGGCTTCACAGCCGCACTGAAACCCTGATGTCTATTGAAGACAATTTCCAAGGGTATAAGATATTTCTCTAGGGCAGCAGAGCATAGAAGAACTTGGTCAACAAACATCTCAATTCTTATGGTAACGTGTAATACCTGCCTCATGGCACAATTAAATAGAGTTGGTGAGATTAAGTGGGAGAAATCTGTACTGAAAAAAAAAAAAAATCCTCTAGGGCTAGTGAAAGCAGTGAACTGACGGTTGTCTGAGTGGAGAGTTTGCTGGAAGCTTCCCGTTGCTAATACAAGCTGAATGAAATACCATGATCCTGCAAACTCTGAGAAAAGGGCTATGTGGCCACCTACGAATTCAGTATCGTCTGTTGTGATTGCACTGATCCTTCCATAATCACCATAGCTTGTGACTCCTTTGTATGAGCAACTACTACTGAACTACAGTAAGGAGTCGAAGGTTTTACGGTAATGCAACATTCATATTTATCAACTTTACCCACAAGCCACATAGGAAGGGATAAGGCTTTACTTTGACAGGAATGGTAGTTATGACACCCACCCTTTGCACAATCAGGTTTGTCAGAGAAAACATAAACACAGTGGCAAAGTAGGGGCCTTGTGGCATTCTGATATGCCAATGACAGTCAGTATTCGCATTCACAAGGTTATACTCTGCAGCCTCTTCCTTGTGGGACTGGACAGTCAGAGGCTTGTCATCCTGGTTGTTGGCTGGAATTAACCGCAGCTGCCCCTTTGACATCAGAAATATGGTCTGAGTCATCGGCATGTCTCCTCCGGGTCAGACTCAAGACAGTCCTTTAACATGTTGATGTGGAACCTTTTGCAAATATTCCTCACTTGGACGATGTAATGAAGGTTAGATAATTGCAGTACTACGGTACTTCAAGTGGACCCTTTCACTGTACCCACAGTTTGTTTGTGCAATGGGCGGCGGATACAAGCATCACCTGTGCTGGACTTCCACAGTTTGGTTTTCTTGTTTTGAAATCCATACTTCTTGATTAATTCTTTCATGACTAACTTTTAAATCTAATGAAGACAGCTAGGTCATGGGCATAAAATTTAGGTGGTGTGGAATTCAAGATGGGTTCGTCATCGCATAATTTACAACGGACGTGCAGTGGTCCCAGAATCAATCTTCCTTAAATCAGTTCAAAATGGAAGAGCTTCAATGAATGCTGCTCGACCCCTAGATAAGCAAAAACAAGAGAAGCAAGTATTTACGCTGCTTCGCGGCAATTTTTTTCGACATGTTCCTGAGAATCCCATCGAAACTCTGACACAATCCTTCGCACAGGACAGGCAACTGCTCGTACATGAATACTTCGTTCCTTGTAGCAGAGGTGTATTACAACCCTTTGTCAGACAAAACTTCTTTAGGAATACCTGCTTGACAAAATATATCAACCATAGTGTCTGCAACAATAATGGCCTCTGTGTTCCTAAGAGTGACTTCTACTCACCGTATAGTAGGATCTGTGGTGGTTAGAATATATTTTGCTTCGTGAGTAGTCCTAGGTGTGATCGGCCCTACAGTGACTATTGCTGCTCCGTCAAATGGTTCAGAGATTAAAGACATCGGTTTCAATGGCACAGAAGGGACACACGTCCTTAGTCAGTAGTTTGTTGGAATACATCATAGAAACGTACAAAATTACTTTTTTCCTGTCCATATCTTGGCTAGAAAGGTAATAGTTTGGATATCGTCAGAGGACATCCTGTGATTAATGGACCTTCCACAACTGAACAATGGCTCACTTAAAACAATGTCCGGCGATATTTTGCAGGAACAACAATCTGGAGCCGATCCTCATCCTTGGGTGTTCGTAGCCCACGGTACAGTCTACCTATTTTAAGGAGGAACTAGCTAAATCCTCCCATGAATGCCTGATTACATTACACCAGACCATTACTCTTGGACATCTTGGTTACAGATCAGAGCTTGCAGTGATGTAATGGTCATTGGAGTGAACCAGTTAAGATACCAGCGATAACATGTGTTACATGAATCGTCAAACTCTGAGTCACTACCTCTGTGGTGCAACATTTCTTGAAACTTGAAATGTTACCTATGATGAGGTTCTGGCATACTAAACACAACTGTAGAACCTGTGTAGAAGGCAAATGTTATCTGGATTTTTGCATCAGGCAACAATCACACTGACCCATCAATTAGCTTAACTTGCAACTGCCTACTTTTGTACCTGTACTGATTGAGCTTAAGTAGATATTTAAGGGAGCAACCTGAAGAAACATTACGCTGTAGGACATTGGCTAAGCCACCTCCAACAGACCTTGGATTAAAATGAAAAGAACTGTGAACTGAGGAAGGATCTTTGGAGGGAGACATACAGTACCCAAAGTTTTTTTTATGCAAGAAAGAAGGAACCAAAGGCCAGGGGCCCGCAAATCGTTCCTTCCAAGAAAAAAAAAACTTAAGTACAAAAGAGAGCCAAATTCAAGATCCGTTCATTTCGAGATGCCTAGACACACTGCGTTTGAAAGACTGGAGATCATAGGAAGTTGGAAATACAGACAGAGGGAGACAGGTCCAGAGTTGACCTGTTGCATAAATGAAGGACTGGGATTAACGATTAACTCTTCCATTAGAGAGTTGGACAGAAAAGATATGGGAGGTTGTTGCTAGATGGGTGCTACGCTCCCGTCGTAGAGTTGGAGGGATGCAAGCAGACAGTTCAGAGGAGCAGCGACCACTGAAGTAGCGACAGAAAAGAGATGAAGATGCAACAGTGCGGCAAAGAGACAGAGGTTGAAGGGAGACAGTAAGAGAAGAAGAGTTGATGAGACGAAAAGCCTTTGACTCCACCCTATTAAGAAGAGCTGTACGTGGGGAACCTCCCCACCCATGAGAGTTGTACTCTAAAAAGGGGTGAATAAAACCCATATATAAGGTTAACAATTGTGCAGGGGTAAAGAAGGTACAGAGTCGGCTTAGCACACTTAATCTCTTGGAAGCAGAATTTACAAGAGATGCAATATGATCTTTCCAAGATAAGTCCTGAGTAAATGAAACCCCAAGTATGTTCAAGGATGATGCAGGATTAGGCTGAATAATATTAAACATTAGTGGGTACTCCTGTGGAAGATTGTGTCGGGTTGATAGGTGTAAAAACTGAGTTTTTGATGCATTAAAAACAACCAGATTATTTTTACCCCAGTCAGAAATGGGAGAAATGGAATTCCCCCGAGCTAGACCCTGTATTGGATTATATAGCCCCGCTAGGTTACAGGAACGCGCTACCACTCCAGGCACGGCAGTCCCAGGCGAGCCTCGAACTCGCAATCCTCCGATTACGAGCTTGATGCTCTACCACTGAGCCACAGTGCCCCCTTACCCCAGTCAGAGATACCAGCCAAGTCAGACATTAGGTTTGCCATAGCCTCATCCCTTGTTTGTTGAAGTAACTGCTGAGATGGACATTGCAGGAACCGAATGGAAAGCTGAAGGGTGGGGTAATCACCATATGAGTGGATAGGGTTAGCTGTACAGCTTAGTAGGTCATTGATGAATAAAACAAAGAGAGCTGGTGATAGGACAGAGCCCTGAGGAACGCCACTGTTAATAGATCTAGGAGAGGAACGATGGCCGTCTTCAACAGCGGCGATAGAACGACCAGAAAGGAAGCTATAGATGAAGGCACAGATAGAAGGATAGAAACCGTAAGAGGGCAGTTTGGAAATTAAAGTCTTGATCGAAAGCCTTTGAGATGTCAAGTGCAATGGAAAAGCTTTCGACAAAGTCCCGAAAAGAGGATGACCAGCAGTCTGAAAGGTAGGTGAGAAGATCGCCAGTGGAGCGTCCCTGACAAAACCCATACTGACGATCAGAAAGAAGGTTGTGATAGGAAAGATGCTTTAAAATTTTTCTGTTAAGAACAGACTCGAAAACTTTTGAGACACAGGATGTTAAAACAATTGGACGATAGTTAGAGAGTTGGGAATGGTCACCCTTCTTTGGGACAGGCTGAATGAGAGCAAATTTCCAGCAAGAAGGAAAGATACAAGTTGACAGACAAAGGCAAAAGAGTTTGCCTAGGCAGGGTGTAAGCACAAAAGCACAGTTCTTGAGGACAACAGGAGGGACTCCATCAGGCCCATATGCCTTGTTTGAATTAAGGCCATTGATAGCAGAAAATACATCAGCTGAAGAAATTTTAATGCCAGCCATGTGGAAGTAAGAGGGGGGAAGTGATGGAGGAATAGCACTGGAATCGTCTAAGGTGGAATTGGAAGAGAAAGTCTGAGCGAAGAGATCTGCTTTATCAGTAGAAGAAATAGCTACAGAGCCATCAGAATAGAAAAGAGGAGGGAAGGATGATGAGGTGATGTTGTTAGAAAGGTTTTTCGCAAGGTGCCAGAAGGAGCAGGAAGAATTCGAGTTAGAGAGCTGAGAGCATTTAATATGAATGAAATTTTTTTTAGCAGAACAAAGAACAGACTTAGCACGATTCCGGGCAGAAACATAAGCAAGATGTGACTCAGAGGTGGGTTGGTTCTGGTATCTGTTATAGGCCCTCTCCTTGTTGTGGACAGCATTAGAAGAATAGTGATTAAACCAAGGCTTCCATGCCCGAGAGAATAACCTCCGCAATGCGCAAGGCACACGCAGATGGCTCCTGGCCATGGAAGCAATAATCATTCCAGGGAAAATGAAAGAAGTACTGCCTGAGGGCCTCCCAATCCACAGCTCCAAAGTGCCACAGTCAACGTTTCTTTGGAGGGTCCACATGCTGTACCGGAGCAGTAGGACAGGTCAAGGTAATTAGGTTGTGATCGGAGGAGCCCAACGGAGAACGGAGAGTAAAGATCAACAGTGTAAGCAGAAGGATTAGTTGTAAGAAAGAGGTCAACTATGTTGGAGCTCTCTCCAGGGCGGTGAGGGATACGGGTAGGGTGCTGTACAAGCTGCTCTAGGTCATTAAGGATAGAAAAGATGTAGGCTTGTTCACCAGGTGGATCAGTGAAAGGAGAGGAGAGCCAAAAGTGGTGGTGAACACTGAAATCTCCTAAAATGGAGATTTCAGAGAAAGGAGAAATGAATAGAATGTGTTCCATCGTAGAAGACAAGATAGTTGAAGAATTTTTCATAGTCAGTAGAATTAGGAGATAAGTAAACACCGCAAATATATTTAGTCAGAATGACAAGAAAGCCGAGGCAAGAGAGTAGAGAATTCAAAAGAATCAAATTCAGAAACACGAGAGCAAGACATCTGTGGAGGAGAGCTCACCTTCTGCAGAAAGGGAGGGTTCATGACTTGCAGAGAAAGATTCATCACTTGGGGAAGAATCATCACTTGTGAAGAAAAATCTGTACTGCAATGGACGGTGCCTTGGCTTGGCTGCTGGAATTACCCACTTGTGAATTTCCCCAACCCATACCTTGCTGAGTAATGTTTGCCTCCTGCCTCTAAAAGCCCCGTGTCATTGATGAAGATGATCCAGACTGCTGGTAGTACCACACCCAACAATTGCTCTAATGGTTGAACAATGGACTTTGCTCTGTGACACCGACTTTAGAAAGACTTTTGTCAACTGGGAATTGCTCCCATCTTGCCTGACCACGAACCCTGTCTTCAGTTTTGACTGAAATTGAATCAAAGTTTGAGATGACCTTGTCCTGTGACCTTGTCTTTGATGTATAGTTTTCAAAACTGAATCTCTTTTTCCATGACTGAACCTCAACCCTTCCACACAAATTGGTACAAATTTGATTATGAGTGATTGAGCTTTAGCGTCGAACCTTTCACCCTAACTTATGGCCCAGGCCTTTCTTGTTGTGAGAAACGTCACTTCATCCTTGTCTTACTCTTCACATTTCCATCAGGTTTCGTTGAACTCAAGACCAGATCGATAAGTTCACGTTGCCGTGTGACCTTCCTCGTCGACCTAGTGTTAAAAATAACAAAACCCCCTGGGTTTAACCTTTACATCAGGTCTGATCCAAATCGGATAAAAACTGTTTAAGCTATATTGTTAACACACACACACACACACACACACACACACACACGCGGACATGGTACTGCCCTGCTTACTTCCAGCGTACATGGGTGGAGAGAGAGAGAGAGAGAGAGAGAGAGAGAGAGAAGAAGAAGAAGAAGAAGAAGAAGAAGATGATGATGATGATGATGATGATGATGATGATGATGATGATGATCATCATCATCATCATCATCATGATCATGATGATGAAGAAGAAACAGATAATGAGATGTGGAAGCAATACCTTGAAGATTAAATGCCATGGAATGAGTACGAAGTGAATGAAACGGAAGCAGGAAAACAGGCAGAGTGGAAGTGGAGAAACGACAGGAGGGGGACGAAACACGCTTTAAAAAAAAAAGGAAAAAAACAAAACAGTTGTAAAAAAATTAAAAGGAAGTTCAAACACGACAACGGCGCAAAACCACGTGTTGTTGTCGGGAGATAGGAGGGAAGGGGAAGAGATGAGAGAGAGGGAGGGAGGGAGAGGTGAGAGGGAGGGAGGGAGAGATAAGCGTACTGGAGGGGAGGGAGGGGGAGTGAGAGGGAAAGCCGGCCACAGAAAGTCAGTTTCAGTATCCTAGCAGCTGTGACGCAGGGAGGTGGTGCACGCGTCCAGCCACTGTCTCTCGCTCTCGCTCATTTTTTTTCTCCCTGACAGACACTCCTCACATGCTGGCACGTAAAACTTCCATTATTAAACACTTTCAGCGTTCATGAAAGCCTTCTTAGTATTTAAAAAAAAAGATGCCTTCCATGGTTACGATGTTTTAAAAGTAACTTCTAAAAATAGAGAAAAGTACTGACAAAGCTTACGAAGTATCCAAGTAATGTTTATAGGAGGAAAAAAAGACTACCAAAGCTTCAAACAACTTCCGAAAACTTATTGCAAGAAAAATACTCCTTTGTTCATGTAATTAGAGTACTAAACTATTTCTACTTCCAGTGTAACAATGCGCAGAGGAGATCAGAAGTAGAGATGTGACAGTACTACAGCTTAATATTTGAATATTATTATAATATGTCACAGTCAAATATCCTGTTCTTTACTAATATAGGCCTGAAGTGACTTTTTAATTGCATATAAATTCGAAATGACATTTCAAGAAGGAGGTTTCTATATAATAAATTCGTTTAAACTCTGAAATAATGTAGGCTAAAGAAATGTCTACGTAAATCGGCAACAGTAGTAAGAAAATTCACGGCAACTTGATGGACACCAGCTACAGAACGAAAGTAAACACGAAACGCCAGAGGAAATGACGCAAGACGAAGACACCTAACGAAGCAACGAGACACGCGTAAGGAAGACAAGGTAAATGAAGTGTGTGGTGTGTTATGTTTGCCTGATTCCTGTAAGTGATTTCATACAATGTACTGTACGTACTAGTGTCATCTAAACAAGAAGAAGGGTTAGAAAGGTCTCTCTCTCTCTCTCTCTCTCTCTCTCTCTCTCTCTCTCATTTTATTAGACAAAAAATCTCCCACACCTCTTCCCTCCTTCATCTCAGAAACCCGACAAAAAGAATGAGGTACTTTTTTAACCCTCACATAGGCCTGGATATCTGACAATGGAAACTGGAGATCAAAAAGAAAGGTGCAGTGGATGTTATTGTATTTCCCACGAGTGCTAGTCTATCTGCAACTAGAAAACTTCACAAGCTGACGATCGTAGCAAGGATGAAAAGAAAGATGATCTTTTACGACGGAATTGGAGATCGTTTGAAAGTAGGTAAAAACGCAACTGGCGATCGTAGCAAAAGGGAACGACGCAGGGGAAGTATTGTATTTTTCATGAAGACTTCCCCCAGGGGAGGGGAGGGGAGGGGGGAAGAATACTTCCCCAGAATCCGTTCTTGCCGTAAGAGGCGACTGAAAAGGAAATTTTTTTTGTCTTGAAACTTTCTCATCTTACTGTCCTCTTCCTCTGTTCTGCGTTACCTCACTGCTTCATATTTCAGTGTTGCTTCCAGTCTTTACCCTCTCCCAGCTCCTATCAGGTTAAATATTTGGTGTCATGATATGAAGAGTTTAATGATTTCCTATTGACATCGACCTCCTTTCCAGGGTCAAATACTTTAAATGGCCAATCAGGTCACTTCATCGCCAAGCCAATTCATCGCCAGGCCACTCTAATTCCAAGGCACTTCATCGTTAGGCCACTTCATCGCCTAACCGCTTCAGTACCAAAACCACTTCAACACCAGCACCACTTCAGTGCTAAAAAAACGATTCTACACCATATCTACTTCTACCCCAGCACTATTTCTAAGCCAGCACCACTTCAACTTTAAGACCACTTCTACACCGAGACCACTTCTACACCAAGACCTCTTCAACGCCAACACAATTCTACACCAAAACCACCTCAACCCCAACAACACTTCAACACCAAAACAACTTCAAACTCACCTTCCTGCCAAGACCACTTCTACGCAAAAAAAAAAAAAAAAAAAAAAAAAAGTCTTTCCCCTTTCCATTCCTATGCCAGTCAAATATCTTTGCTTTGAATTCTTGCTCTTAAGACGATTTTATTAAAATTATAGGAGTTTTTCTTTGTACTGAAAAGAGTAATTTAGAGCCTTTACTCTCAGGGCGTTCCCGTAAGCTGAATAAAATCGCCAAAAGCGGCTACACTAAAAAAAAAAAAAAAAGTTGTAATGTGGACGATATCGTGGGTCTACAAGGATAAGATTTTTACTCGAACTGACCATGGTTTTTACTGCTCAGTATGTTTCACACCCAAATTTAGTACGGTAATATATAAACTCCTAATTTTCATAAAAGTGTCTGACGGGAGCACGAATAACTAAGATGGGATTTCTGTCAATGGGATGGAGGTATCTTAACCCTTAAGTCCTGTCCCATGCTTGTCGATCTATTACCTTATTGCCACTTACAAGGAAGAAAATTCTTAAGGCAATGATGTACATACTGTTTATTTTTATTTTTATTTTTTATTTTTGCTACGGACGACTTTATGTTCAGCTTTATAAAGACTTCTCGTACTGAAATCGTAAACGAAAACAGTTGCTAACTTCTGTTCGAAAAGTCTCACCCTGACTTAAAAACAGCCTATGGTAGCCAGGCAAAAACTAACCTGAGAAGTTAACCCCTTGGAGGCCACAGCCTATTTCTCCTTAGCTGTATATAATGGTGTGGTGGTATGAATAATAAATAATTATGACTTTCTGTCTTCGTTAAGGTGTAAACACCTTTCAGCCTGGAGATGTATTTTTCGTTTTTAATCAGACTGCCAGAGGACAGTTTAATGCGACGGTTTTATTAAACTCTGGTAGGCAGAAAAGGGACTAATGAAGACCATAATTTCCTAGTCCGAGAAGCTCTCCTGAATTGTCTAAAATCGTCTGGAGGCAGCAATAACATGATAAATAACCCATGCAGTCAGGTGCCTTATTGGTGTACTCCGGCAAGGAGAGGCAGATTTATGTCGGTATCGGAATCGGAGTGGGAAAATAATCTGACAAACGATACTGTATCGGAATCAGCTTCTCTTACAGGCTTTATGGTATACAAGATACCCTAGTATAATAAGTATGATATCTAATTCTCATTTTTATAACTAAGAAACTGTTTTAAACACCGTGTTCTTTCCATATTTGTTAAGTCATATTTATTTGACATAACAGATTGAATGCCATGTTCACTATGGATGGTGGCGGGAACAACTGACTGACCACATCAGCAGTGTTGAGATCGCCGACTTCATTAGAAATCGGTGATGGTAAGAGGTGAGCATGGTTTAAATGAATTATATTCGTTTATATATATATATATATATATATATATATATATATATATATATATATATATATATATATATATATATATATAAGCATTCTGATATCTGATTCAGAAGCCATGTACGGTATCTGCATCAGTACGGTATAGGTAAAAATGTTGAAATCGGTGATATGTCGGTTCGGCAAATCGGTTCAGCTACATCAGTAGGTGATGTCTTTATACTGTTTATTCCTGCTACCTCCACACGATTTTATTCAACTTCACAGATGTCTCTTACGCTGAGCGGATTAACATATGCTGAATGCAACCCCTCCTGCTCGAAAATGTCTTTCCTAAGTTGGACAGGATTGTATGATGGTAGCAAGATAACAATTCAAAATAATTTTCTGGAGTATAGGAGATAAGGGTTCATTTCACTCACTCGGTGCTGCACAGGATCGAGCCGTGCTGGATCAGAACAGACCCCCCCCCCCCCCAGCGCAGCCATTTGGATCAGAAGCCGGATTCATAAATTTTCTTGAGATTAAATTGTATTCAAGACCTTTTGTTTATATTTGTAACACGCTTGAGTTTCTTTGACAAAAAAAAAAAAAAAAAAAAAAAAGCTAAAGAATACTGGAGTTGTCCAAGCTATAAGAATTTCAGTGGCACTAACATTCACACTTCTTTGACCCATTCTTCGCTTATTGAAATCATCTGGAGCTTGGTACAGTACAGAATGCTAAAGTGTCCAATTTTGAAATTGTTTTCTCATAAGCACTTCGCAGCCAAGTTTGCCTAAATACCAACGCTCGGATTACGACACAATTTAATTTTTCACTATAATATTTTTTTTTTCTGCAAGGAAGAAGGAACCAAAGGCCAAGCCCGCAAACCGTTCCTTCCAAGGAAAAAAAATACAAAAGAGCCAAATTCAAGATCCATTCATTTCGAGATGCCTGGACACACTGCGTTTGAAAGACTGGAGATCATAGGAAGCAGGGAATACAGACAGAGGGAGACAGTTCCAGAGCTGACCTGTTGCATAGATGAAAGACTGGGAGTAACGGTTAACTCTTGCATTAGAGAGTTGGACAGAAAAGGGATGAGAGTTTGTTGCTAGACAGGTGCTACGCCCCCGTCGTAGAGGTGGAGGGATGCAAGCTGACAGTTCAGAGGAACAATGACCATTGAAGTAGCGATAGAAAAGAGACAAAGAGGCACCAGCGCGGCTAAGAGACAGAGGTTGAAGGGAGCCAGTAAGAGGAGAGTTAATGAGACGAAAAGCCTTTGATTCCACCCTATTGAGAAGAGCTGTATGTGGGGAGCCTCCTCACACATAAGGGTTGTACTCTACACAGGGGCGAATAAAACCCGCATATAGTCAACAACTATGCAGGGGTAAAGAAGGTACGGAGTGGGCTTAGCACACCTAATCTCTTGGAAGCAGATTTTACAAGAGATGTAATATGATCTTTCCAAGATAAGTCCCGAGTGAATGAAACCCCAAGCATGTTCAAGGATGATGCAGGATTGAGCTGGATATTATTAAACATTAGTGGGTACTCGTGTGGAAGATTTTGCCGTACATACGTTAACCTGTTCAGTAAGAGGATGTTATTTTTTATTTTCTACGGTATTGTGCACCATATAATAGTAGTGTTACTGTTGCACCAGTTTCATCTGAACTGTGAACCCTGTGGACTGTAGGCCGAAGTTACCCTCCTCCTGCAGTCCACCATCGTCTCTTCAGGAGAGAGGGCTTTCGAGGGACGTTTATATAACCAGGCAGTAGAGCTGTACGGTTATATCGGCGCTGTCGAGCAAAGATGTCCTTCTCTAGTCTCCAGCACCCAGTTTAGCACAGACTTTAGGAATACATACATTGACACCTCCAAGGTTAGATGGGCAGAAGAAAGCAGTCGTAAAATAAATAATATACGGTAATACGGTACAGCAGGGAAGAAAGGTTGCTGGTTCCTTGAAAGCAGTGATAAGAAACAGGGAAGTGAGCATGGAAGTAAAAAAGTTACTACATGACAGTATTGTGATACCAACTCTAACGTATGGAAGTGAAGCTTGGACATTGTTGGAAGGACACAAGTCAAGAGTGAGAGCAGTGGAAATGAGTTATTTAAGAGGAGCCTGTGGAGTCACGTGGAGAGACAGGCTGACGAATGAGGATATAAAGGAGCGTTGTGGTGTGGATGTGGATGTGATAGGAAGCGTTGTGAGGAACACACTGAGGTGGTTTGGCCATGTGGAGAGGATGGAGGGTGAAAGACTGACGAAGAGAGTGTATATGAGTAAGGTGGAGGGTGGAAGAGGGAGGGGGAGACCGAGGATGAGATGGAGGGATGGGGTGGAGAGGTATATGAGAGAGGGGGGTGTGAGTTGGGAGCAGGGCAGTGAAATGGCGGGGGACAGGGCGACTTGGAGGCGATTTGTTTGTGGCCACCCCAAACGGGATTGAGGCGTCTGGCAATAGATAGATAGATAGATAGAATAGGACTTTAGGCGGGGAGGTGGTGGTGCAATGGTTAGAATGTCCAAGCCTGGAACTGGGCAAAACGAGAGTTCTCTTTCCTGTGCCGGTCAGACTCTTGTACAGTGTTTAATTTGTATCCCTGATCACCTAGCAGTACAATTGGTGTCCTGGATGGAGATTAGATTGTTGTGTGCCGTTCTGAAGGGATGACTGTGACTTAGTAAAACCGATATTCTTTAATGATCCCCTTACAGTGAATAGCTATGCATTAATTCTCCCCTCCCCCCCCTCTCTCTCTCTCTCTCTCACACACACACACACAAGAAGATAAACATAAACAGTATTTGAGATCTTTTAGAAATGCGTCGAATACTTTTCTTCGGCAACTGAACTATTTCACTCCGATGACGTTTAATCCAAGTTTATCCCCCCGGTTACCAAGAGAGAGAGAGAGAGATTCGTAGAGATTTGGGACTCGAGGGGTAAAATATAGCTATCGTTAACCCATTAAATACGAGAGACCTTCCATTTGTAGAACAAACTTGTTTGGAGGAATCAAGAATAAGTTCAACTCGTATGGCATCGGATTGAAAGGATTAAAAGCAGGATCTGAACTTTTGGAGACTGGCTATGCTGAGCGGAACTCTCCCTCCCTCTCTCTCTCTCTCTCTCTCTCTCTCTCTCTTAGTGCTCACCATTTTAATTATATATACACACACATCATTATTCGTTCTTCTTCTCCATGTATCCCATTCAGGTCGAGAACGTCTACGGTATATAGTTTATTCTTGCCCTTGTCAAACTATTTACTTTAGGTAATGGGTCGAGTCTTTCTGCGGAAGAATTTGATGCACTCAATAAACCTATTAGCTTCCTAGAAGCTTTGGAGAGACTTTTCGAACTGATGGAGTTATATACATCACCCATTCACCTATTAGCCTCTTGTCTATTGCCGAGCTCCTTTAGTCTCGGTAAAATCATGTTAATAACAAAGTCAAGATGAAGACGTTATTATACTGAACAGGTTAACGCATTCAGTCCGATGGGGACATTTATAGTTTATTCTTTCTACAACCAACCGATTTTATTTTGAGACTACAAACAGCTTATATACTTTATTTAGATTCCACAACAGCTGCCTTTATTTAGATGCTACAAACAGTTGACTATTTAGATGCTGTAAACAATTGACTTTATTTAGAATCTGCAAACAACTGACTATTTAGATGTTTCAGACAACTGACTTTATTTACATGCTTCAAACGACCGACTTTATTTACATGGTTCAAACAACTGACTTTAGATGCTACAGACAACTGACTTTATTTGGTTGTTACAAGCAACTGGCTTTATTTAGATGCTACAAACAACTGACTTTATTTAGATGCTACAAACAACTGACTTTATTTAGATGCTACAAACAAATGACCCTATTTAGAAGCTTCAAACAACTGACCGTATTTAAGTGCTGCAGATAACTGTCTTTATTTAGTCAGTCGACTTTATTCAGGTTAAAAGAGTTCCCTTGTAGTGAAGTGGTTAAAAAAGGCTGCCGTCGAGTCCCTGATGTTCCAAAAGTGTCTTCCAGCCCGAATAAAATAGTTTGGTGGTGGCAAGAGATGAGATAGCTGTGACTGAATTGCAAGGGATAATTGCCATTCCAGACCCTTTTTATTTCCAATACACGAAGGCCCGCTTCCTCATAGGTTAAGGAAGCCCCATAACACCTCTTCCTGAGCGATTTATTTTGCTGATTACTCCACATTATCCACTTCTGTGTCATTTAGATAATTCAAATATCCCATAATCATCATAAAGCACGGACAAATTGATATCAACTAGTATTGTTGAAAATAAACCGCCAAGGAAGAGTTGCTAGAGAGCTGCTGTAACCGACGAGAAAACAAACCTAAGTAATTAATCCTGTTTCTCCGGTGACATTTTTTTTTTTCACGTTATTCTGGCTAAATTATGTTTGTTTCCATCAGAGGAAACTGTGCCACTCCCACAACTTGAGTACTTAAACAAGGTTGCATGAAATTCAGTGAACTTTAATTGTGGGGAAGGAATGAATCTCCTTGATTACGAGTCAGAGCAACCCACTGTCTAACTACACTTGGTCATCAACCGAGCTGCAAAGAGTTAGGAATTTCTGTCAGATGAAAACAGACTAATCCACCCAGGGATGCAGTGTTCTCAGAGTGCATGGCACCATTGCTCTTCCTTCTCCTTCCATTTAAAACGGCTTTTTAAAAATGTACAATCGCTCTTGAAGAAAAATTATCTGCATTCTTGTACATAATTGGAGTATGGATAATAAATGGCATATAATATGCAATGGTAAATAACTTGTATATAATTGTGCCATGGTTAATAACTTGTATAAAAACTGTGCAACGGTTGATGAACTTTTGAGAGATTGAGAACAATAGTTTATTCTATGCAAATGGGAAAGTGCATCACTGAATATCTGTATTTGCTGGAAAAAAGCAATTTAGTATATGAGAATGTTCTAAATACATTATCTACCAGAAGAGATATGATTCATTAAAGCCCATTGAAATAATAAGCAAAGGAGTGTGGCGTTTCTGCATAGAGAAACAAGTACCTTCTTAAAGTTTGATGTATACATAGCGGGGGGAAAAAATCGAACCATATGAAACACGGACAGACAATTGGCATCTCACCATCTTTAATGCTGAGTTGTAACAAAAGATTATCACGAAAATAATATGCCAGTAAAATGGATTTGCTCAGAAAATTTATTTCGGAGCCATACCATTGTCTGTTTCTGTCACTGAGCAGAGGAAACTGTGCCACTCCCACAACTTGTACAAAAATATTTGCAGAGAAACGATTTTCACTGCATTTCGCCAGTTATAATTATTAGTCAGACAGAACCTGGAAGGCAGTTGTTTCTTTGACTGTACGTTTATTAGCTTGTTATTACGCATTCTGAATGCATTGCTCTCGCCACTCGCTACTTGGGGCTCTGATTGTCAATAAACTTCATGGTAACACTGATAATAGACTAAGAATGTTCTCGGGGCTCTAGCAATTCGAAATAGGTTAGTCTACCTCTGTCCTCTTTCCCCCCACCCAGACGATTTTATTCAGCTCAGGAAAACTTTGCTACCACGAGAAGTCAGATGAAGCCTCCATTAACCCCTCCACTACATCTCCCTTGAAATGAGTTAAATCGTCTGGTGAGGGCCTGATTAAAATGAGAAATGCGTCATTGAAATTAAGGAGTTTAATTGCCCTTTAATTCCAGTTTTTAACGAATTAATCTGTCCCGTGTTTTCCGGGTTCCAGGTTGTTTAGGTATCCGCATTTTCCAGTTTGCGAGTTGTTTAGCTGACCTCATTCCCCATCTACCAAGTTGTTCAGTTATCCTCTTTTCCTAGTGCCACGCCAAAGGCTTCTGCAGTGTAGTTGTAACTAATAAAATACAAACTACTTCGATGCAAGACCCATCAACACGAGGATTTCATTCATATTCATGGTACCTATATCGCAAGGCTGCTTTATTAAACTCGGGAGATACTTTTTGAAAGGAAGAGTTATATATAGCCTTCATTATCCCATTTACTATGGAGTTGCTTGCCTAGACTAAGATCGTTTGATAGCTCCAAAAGCAAAATATAGATACGTCCTAAGACCAAAAGGGTTAGAATCCTATTAATGGTGTACAGTAGAATATCCACATCTTCAGAGTGACGACGTACTGTTTGCCTTATACTTGTTGCCTCCGGACGACTTTATTTACAGTAGTAGTGACTTTTCAGACTTGAGGAATTGAAACGGCCTTCGTTAGTTTGTTCTCGATTCGACTAGGGGCAGCAAAAATATAAAGGAAGCTGCGTACGAGGAATGTAAATTATTTACAAGGGAATACTGAGCTGTAAAATGAAAATATACCGTCAAAGAGAAGTGTTACGAAGCCTCCTTTGCTAACGAGAAAAACAGTTTTTAGCCTACAGACGTAGCCAGTGTTAAACAGCTGAATCACGAAGGGGGTGGCAAGCACTTTGTTTCCGAGGCCCGTATGTGGGGCAAGTTTGATTATTATATTTTGTCAGCCTGCATCCCACATGACAGGCATCAGTTACCAATGATGTACAGATGCTTGACATTTTATATATTTTCCACGTGCTTCAGAATGTATCGTCAAGAATTTGAGGGTTCCCTCCCCATTCCGGTTTATGTTGTAGCCACTTCACTACGATGACATGTTTTTACTCTTGCTATGGCTAGGCAGTTTTATTTAGCCTGGAGGAGATTTTTGGAATTGGAGCGATTGGGTAGTCTTTATGAATCCACTAAAGTTTTGGGCTGGTAAGTTATGTAAAACACGAATTGGACTGAAGAGCTTAACCACTTCAGTTAGATGACGTAATTACCATTTTATTCTTGCTACCATTTGATGTTATTAACTTTTAATTGTAGCTTTAATCAGTCCCGTTATAAGCGAGACCTTTTTAGATATATTCATCTGTGATTTCTGGAAAAAAAAAAATTCTTCATCCGTTTACTCCTTTCCATTTGGTGACTTTTTTATTTTATTTTCTCATTCTCAACGATTTTATTCAGTTCTAGTGATTCCCTTGGTAGTTTAAGGGTTAATAAAGGCTGCAACTAACCACTCCAGTTCGATAAGTCTTTCTCAGGGCGAAAAAGAAGTGTCGTTTGGAAATGGCAAGAATAAAATACTGGATGGAAATACGAGTACTTCATAGGATTGAACCGGTTAAATATGTTTAGCGCATGACAATAAGTATGATGAAATGCGATGCAAAGAGAGGAGAGGTGCAGCGAGGCCAGTGATGCTGGTGTATAATAAAGGTGGCGATAGTAGGCCATTGACAATGATATGTGTGGCAGAGGAGGAAATTTGAAGATAGCAGCAATGTCGTTTGGAATATGCTAGGAAAGGGAAAATATCTCACAGAACGGCATAAGCTGCAGGATGAGACTACAACAGTACCGGGTAGCTTATTTGACCTGATTTTTCCGGGCTAATGTATAGCCCGGCCATCACTACAGGTGAAGGATATCATATATATATATATATATATATAGCCCGGCCATCACTACAGGTGAAGGATATCATATATATATATATATATATATATATATATATATATATATATATATATATATATACAGGTAGTACTGGAAATATTATTATGGATTTTTCTGAAAATGAGCATATTTATGTTTAAACGTCGCTGAAACTCATTCACAGATCAAGGTGCATCTGCATTTTGCTAAATCTATATATAGCCTACACATATTTCTGTCAGGTTTTGATGTAAAAAGGAACCTCTTTATGGCAACACTGATAAAGCAGGGTGGACGTGATTGAGCTTGACTCGGCTTGGAACTCGCAGCACTGCCTAGGACTTTGTGTAGCAAGGATGTGAGCTGCTATTCTTTGACACCTGACTACGTTTATATGCAAAAGGAAGTTTTTCTATGATATTTCCACTTACCGTGTGCATTTATTTTTCTTGGTTTTAATTTCAGGGGCATATATTTTTATATTATATGATTTACCGAAAATGGGAAAGAATAAAGATTTGAGTCTCAGAAAAGTTGGACAAATCAAGGATCTTTTGTAAGAGACATGTATGGAACTGCAAAGAAAATGAACATTTCACCACAGGCTGTTAGTTTTTTCAAGAAGAGAACAGAAAATGGTTTTAATTTGAACTCAAAAAGGATGGGAGAATGACAGAAAAAGGAAAACTATGCCCAGAGTGGATAGGAAGATGATGCTTATGGCTCTTAAGAACCGAATACTATCATGCAGAAATACTGCAAGTTTGATGGCTGAGGAGGAAGTGAATCTGCACCCCAGAACGGTGACTAACAGGTTTCCGGAAGCTGAGTTGCGCGCATATTGTCTAAGGAAGAAACTGCGACTTACTAAGACCATGATGCAGTCCCTTTGAGAATGGGCCAAGCAACATTCTCAATAGACTTCAGATGACTAGAAAAAGGTAAAATAGTCTGATTTACTATTCTAAAGTTTAAATATGAGCTGTTAAAATAGTCATGTGAAATTCACTAATATGGAACGATATCTTCCCAAAAAAGAATGCCTCATCTCAAATTTCTGTTGACACATGACTAGACGTCACAAAGTTTATTCACTCTTCTTTTATTGATTCGAATGGTTTCTTGTTTCAATTTGCTTCAGTTGGTGTTTTTTGCGATGAGTCCACCTTCCAAGTACTTGATGATCGCATCTAGACTGTCCGACGAAGGCTGGAGAGGAATTCATGGCATAATGTCTGAGGAAGACCGTGAAATTTCCACCGAAAATCATGGTGTGGGGGCCATATCAGTGAATGGTACGAATCGTTTGCACATTGTTGATGGCACCATGAACCAAGATATGTACATCCAGGTCTTAGAACTAGCCTCATGCCTCAAACAAGGAAATGGCATGGAGAAAGACCATAGATTTTCCAACAGGAGTCTGCCCCATGCCTTACAGCAAAGAAAGTCAAGTCATGGTGCAAGCAAAATGCTGTTCAATTGCTACCATGGGCTGGAAAATCACCTGATAAGAATCCAATTGCGAGTTTATGGGATGAACTGAAAGATGAAATACACGAAGTACCAATAACAGACAAAACTGAACTTATACAGAGATTAATACATGCTTGGTTCCATTCAGCAAAAATGAAGGAACTGTGTCAATCCGACATTTGGGGAATGTTACGACGTGTCCAGAAACTTTTTTCAGCAAAGGGTGGTCAAATTCATCACTAAAGCAATGTGTGTATATAGATTTAGCAGAATACAGATGCACTTTGATCTGTAAATGGGTTTCAGCGATCTTCAAACATAAAAATGCTTGTTTTCAGAAAAATCCATAAAATTTTTTCCATTACTATATACAGTATATATATATATATATATATATATATATATATATATATATATATATATATATATATATCATCATCATATATATCATCATCATCATCATCATCATCAGCCATTATAAGTCCACTGCTGAACAAAGGCCTCCCCCAACCTTCTCCCCGAATTCCTTGACTGAGCCAATCTTTCCCACGTTTTCCCTGCAAATTTCTCTATCTCATCTCTCCACCTCCTGTCTTTTTCTACTACGCTTACCATCTCTTGGTGTCCAGTCAGTCAACCTCTTGCTCCATCAATTATCCCTTGTTCTTGCTACATGGCCTGCCCACATCCATTTCTGTTCTCTTATAACTTCTATAATATCTTGGACTTTAGTCTGCTCTCCCACCCAAGTTGATCTTTTCCTGTCTCTTAAAGATATTCCCAACATTGACCTTTCCATTGCTCTCTGAGAACGAATTAATTTATTATCCATCGATTTTGTCAGTTTCCAAGTCTCACAACCATACGTCATAGCTGGAATTATACATTCGTTATATACTTTTCTTTTCATACAAACTGGCAAGCTACTTTTCATAATGTCTCTATGTTTACCGAAAGCTTTCCATCCAATTGTAATGCGTTTTTTTATTTCGCTATCATTATCTTTCATTAATTTTAGTATTTGTCCCAGGTAATTGTACTCCTCAACTTCTTCAAGAATTTCTCCACTTATTCTGATGACGCTCTTTGGTGTTTGAGGATTAAACATTACTTTAGTTTTACTCCGGTTTATCTTTAGCCCTACTTTGAGACTTTCTCTGTTCAGGTCATTTAATATTTCTTACAACGTCTCTGCTTTTTCTGAGATTAGGACAATGTCATCTGCAAATCTTAAATGGTTTAGCTTTTCTCCATCTATGTTTACTCCTTTGTTTTCCTAGTCTAGCATTCTGAAAATACTTTCTAGGCATGCTGTAAATAACTTTGGTGAAATTGTATCTCCCTGACGCACGCCCTTCTCAATCTTAATTGTCTCTGAGTCCTTATGTAATTTAACTGTAGCAGTTTCCTCTTTATATATGTTTTCGAGCAGTTTTACAATGTTCTTATATATATATATATATATATATATATATATATATATATATATATATATATATATATATATATATTTAGTTTATCATGGTCTTTCCTTAGTTTTAGTATTTTCCCCAAGTAAATGTGCTCCTCGACTTCTTCAAGAATTTATTTGGACGGCGATCTCTGGTTTATTTGAATTAACCATTATCCTGCCCAAGTTTTACCACGATAAATCTTTAGCCCTACTTTGAGACTTTCTCGATTAAAAATATTTAACATTTCTTGCCGTGTCTCTGATGTTTCTGAGATCAGAACAATGTCATCTGAAATTCTAAATGATTTAAGTATTCTTCATATATGTTTACTCCGATGTTCTCCCATTCTTTCTGTAAATACTTTCAAGGCATGCTGCAAATAATTTTGGTGAAATCACATCTCCCTGATACACGCCTTTGTCAATATATATATATATATATATATATATATATATATATATATATATATATATATATATATATATATATATATATATATATATTATGAGCATCTGCAACACGGTACTTCATTTTTATACTGGTATTCCATACGGTAGTTGTAGAGGAAGGATCACTGCTGATGGTTTGCATGCGACTGGTAGTGACGCAATCAAGTCCCATCACAGTAGGATCTCTCTCTCTCTCTCTCTCTCTCTCTCTCTCTCTCCTTTATTAACACTAAAATTTCTCTCCTTCATTAACATACTGATGTTTTTGACATTTCATTCTAAAAGAGATTAATCGAAAAGTCTTTCATAAAGCAGCTAGTGACGTGTGTGTGTGTGTGTGTGTGTGTGTGTGTGTGTGTGTGTGTGTGTGTGTAGTCCAGATATCAGAGGTTAGTGATGTTACAACTCTGAATCTGAGTTTCTGCTCTGCTGAGCCGGGGATAATGAGAGAGAGAGAGAGAGAGAGAGAGAGAGAGAGATTGTACATTTATGCTCGATTTGTGACAGCCTAGGACTTTACGTATGGATGTATGTTTTGAATACTTGTTAAATTGCTTATTAACTTAGTCTTCTATCGGTGAAACTGGTCGAGGACTATAGGTTTGCTTTGTTCCGTCAGTAAGTCAGTACAGCAGTCTGCAATTTCGTGTCCGCTCTGTAACTTCCACATCCATGGACAGATTTTCATATAACTTCACACAATTGTTCCCCATACCATGATGGTGCGTCGCGCGCAACAACAAGGCGTCCACTTCCAAGGTCAAGGTCACACTTGGAGCTCAAACAAGGTCAGGTGCTACAATCGTGTCCTCTCTGTAACTTCCACATGCATGGACAGAGTTCGATACAACTTTACACAATTGTTCTCCATACCATGACGGTGTGTCGCGTGGAACAACCAGCCATCTATTCCCAAAGCCAGTTACATATGTGTGGTTGTCATCCGGTAGGGGCCTTTGTATTGCACTGCAGTACTAAATGCAATTGTTTGTTTAGGCTTAGCTTCTTGAATGATAATGTATGAATGATTAGGTGGCATATATCACCCGGCATGCATTTAACATTTCTATCTCTTTCGTAGTAGTTTTTTTTTTTTTTCTTGATCCCATCTCACCTCATCATTGGATGGGAATTCCTAGTGATGATGATGATGATGATGATGCCAGCAACAGTAACTATTCTCACCGCCAGTTTTATTATTAGCTAGTGTTTCCAGTGATAGATTTCCTCACCATACTCTGGGAAACTTTCAACACTCTTCCTGTTCTGTAACCAATTTTCATCTCAATAAAACTGCCTTTACCCAAGACTGAATCCTAGAATTGTCCCGACCATGAAAGAACCGATGACTAAAATTATATCACTCTTACGTTTTTATGATGCATTCTCTGCTGACTTACACTGTCTGGCGTTAACATGAATGGAATACCACAGCCCGGTTATGAGAATGCTGAAGTACTTTTTCTTTGATATAACTAAAACTGTAAGAGGTGATGGCGTAGATTTCACTCATTGCCTAAACCCTGCACTGTATGGGTGATTCAAGGCTATTGTTGATGATCGCTTTGCTCTTCACCAAGTTTCGTGAGTAGTTCCCTCGTTCTTGTACTGTTACCAGACCCTGCTAGCGGCATGTGCTGGCTCGCTAATGCATTAATCACCGAATAACTCATTTTGCAGAGAGTGTCGCTGGCTGCAACCAGGAGAGAAATGGGCCAACCTAGATCCCCTAAGGGGGCTTCAGCAATCTTCCCAGTATCTAACTGGATGCTAGGCGATGTTCTCAAAGGACTTTAGTAAATTCATGTCGATTCCTAAGTTGGGAATTTTTCATAAGTACCCTCATTTTCTCCATGAATACTAAGTCAGATTCCTAAAATGACCTCTTTAAGGTCTTCTTAAGTCCATTTTTCTATTTGGGCCAAGAATAAAAAAGGGTCGGGCAATAACAGTTTGACTGTTCTAGTTTAGTGATGGCCATTACATCCTCAGGCGTATATGGTTCACTGTCAGCAGAATAAAATCGTCTGGTTTAGCCTACACATAATACTATCTTTGTTCCGACCATGGAAGGTACGATGGTGATGGAACTAAGTCTCTTAGGATCCCATGACTTACTCGCAGTTGAACAGATTATCTGGCATTAGGTGGAATAAATTAATAGGGTTGTTCAACTCATCAAAGGATTAATGTGTTAGTAGTGAAGGGAGAGGTTAGCAGATCTCCACGCCTTAGTTTCGAGCCTATTGTATATAATTGCTCCAATTCTTCTTCTTCTTTTCCTCCTCCTGCTCCTCCTCCTCCTCCTCCTCCTCCTCCTCCTCCTCCTCCTCCTCTTTTTCCTCCTTTTCCTTCTCATTCTCCTCCTCCTCCTCCTCACCATCATCATCATTATCATAATTATCATCGTCATCATCTTCATCCTCATCCTCCTTCTTCCTCTTCTTTTTCTTCTCCTTCCTCTTCTTGTTCTTGTTCTTCTTTTCTTGCTTGCTTTCTTTCTTCCAAGCACTTTTCAGTTCTTTGTCAGTCCTTTATTTCTTTACTAATTTCCTTCAAAAGTGGTTCAGTCCTTCCATGGGCAAATACCTTCAAACTCACTTTTCATTTTTTTTTTCTTTTTAGTATTCAGGAATTTTAAATATTTTATGAGGTCAAAAGTTAAGCCACACAAACGCGTAAATTTCGAGATCTATATTCTTTTATGTCCGTTAATCATTATGAAAATTTGCACAGATGTACCGAGTATGTCAATGTATTATAGTTGAGTGGAGACCATCCTGCATTAGCTTGGGAAATGTGTCGGACTGTAAGAATGGAACAGTGTTTAAACGTATGGAAATCATGTCAAATTATGTGCTAATTCGTTTCGTAATTTTTCATACATTTCCATAAGCCATGTAACGCGTGTGTAACTAGGCAATGAAGTTTAATAAAATAAGGTTTCCTTTGTTTCAGGTAATTAGTTTTGCAGTCCCCAGTTGCCGCATGTAAGTAGCGGCACCAGTTCTGTGCAGTCCAGAGGTGGTTGTCTCAAAGGTAGGTGGACCAGTTTACTTTGTTCTGCATGTCCCTTCTATTACTCGAAATTATTTGGGCCACTGTTACAAATCGATATTATTTTGTGTACAAGGGTGATTTCTCGCATAACATTAATATTATAGCCGTTCCTCATTTCCTGTCTGTGTTTAATATGCAGATGTAAATGGATATCTAGGACCTGACTCCCTCTTTCTCTTCCCCCTACTGCCTCTCCATGGCACCTACTCCATTCCACTCCTATTGTGTCCTCTCTTCTCCTTTCCTCTTTTCCTCATTTCTCTGGTCTTCTATTCTCCATTCCTCCTCCATTTCCTTTTTCCATCTCATTCTCACCGATCCCCCACTTCTTCCCTCTGTTACTCTATCGTCATCTCTTTGCCTCATCTTCTGTCTCTAATCCCTCATCCTCTTTTCCCCTCATCTTTTCCCTCACCGCCCTTCACCTCTTACCCCCTCACTTCTTCTAACCCCCTTCTCACCATCGCCTCTCATTCATTCACCCTCTCTCCTCTCCTTATAGCTCCAGTCCTCTCTCTATCTGTCTGTCTGTCTGTCTGTCTGTCTGTCTGTCTCTGTCTCTGTCTCTGTCTGTCTGTCTGTCTGTCTCTGTCTGTCTCTCTCTCTCTCTCTCTCTCTCTCTCTCTCCGTCAGTCACTGTGGTAGTAAAGGATGACAGGTCAGGACAGGGTGGAAATGCATTTATAATTAGACGTAGCAGTATTCTTCACATCACAAATTAGATACAAATTAATAAGCTCTCTCTCTCTCTCTCTCTCTCTCTCTCTCTCCCTTACTTCCTCTTTCTGCCACCCTCTCAGTCTTCAGTTTCCCACTCCTGTTCCTCAGTTTTTCTCTCCCCCCTTCCTCTTTTCTTCCTCCCTCCCGCCCTCCTCTTTCCTCCTTCCCCTCCTCCGTCCCTTCCCTCCCCTCCCCACCCATCACTTACACTAATGGCTGCCACAAACACAACACATTCCACAAAACAAATCACGACGCCATGCAAATTTGGGTTTTAAGTGTAAGAGAAACAAGGGCGACGGAATTGCATTATTTTCCCCACTAACTCACAAACACGGCATAAACAGGGGCTGAGATTCGTTCATGGGGGACGGGGAGTGGGAGGGGTTGGGGATTGGAGGTAGAGTTGGAAGTGGGGAGGAGGGACTGGCCAGTGTACGGAGGAAAAGAGGAAGGGGAAGGAGAGAGGGAGAGAGAGGGGGGGAAAGGAAAGAGGGAGTGGAAGAGAGAATAATAACAATAAATGAGAGGGAGGAAGAGGAATTGACATAGGCCTATGTAGAGAGCAAAAGTGGGCAAACAGAGAAAGCTAAGGAAGAGAAGAGCGGGGGACGGGAAGCGGCAAGAGAATGTAAAGGTAGGGAAAACAGTAGCTGAGGAGGGGAAAGGGAAGGGAAAAGGAAAGAGGAAAGGGATCGAAAATGTGGATGAGAGTCAAAGGAACGCTAGTAATCGGAGGGATGGAAAATCAGGAAAGGAGGTATGAGTCAGAGAAAAGTGAGGAGAGTAGAGAAGATGAAGAAGAATAAAGGAGAAGAAATGGTACGAAGGGGGGTGGAGCCGTACAGTGACGAGAGAGAGAGAGAGAGAGAGAGAGAGAGAGAGAGAGAGGCCTGTATGAATAATTAAGACAGTGGACGCAATTGTCACGGTAAGGGCAGGGAACTGAGGGTAAATGTATTCATATGGAACAAGGGCTTCTAAATTAATTAACTCCTACCGCTGGGGTTTGTAAATAATGTCCTTCCTATTACCATTTGCGTCATATATATAATTTTTTTTTACGAGTATGTCTGAGGGGAAGAAAGGTGAGAGCAGAGTAAGAGAAGAGAGGAAAATATAGGGATTCATTCAGATGGGGAATAATATTGCGTAATGTTCTTGTACTTCAAATTCCCACATTACACATAGTGGAATGGAGAAGAGAGTCAGTAGGTTATCTTCTTCCCCATCCTCTTCTTTCTTTTCTTTTCCTCCTCCTCCTTTTCCTCCTCCTCCTCTTCCTCCTCTTCCTCCTCCTCCTCCTCCTCCTCCTCCTCCTCCTCTTCCTCCTCCTCCTTCGCAGCTCAACTTCAAGCTAAACTAGGTGAAGATCGTTGTGAAGTTAGTGTTTAAAGGCTTGAATGTGGGATGGAGTCGATAAGTCACTAGATGCTGCGAGGTAGAAGTTTGTCATGTAAGGAAATTTTGATGAGGACGTGGATTTTTCTTACCCTAGAATCTTTAAGTTCGCTGAAATAATTTGTTGGATTATGGTCCCAATTTTCAGACGATTTTATTCAACTGGCGAGAGCACCCAAGTAATGAACAGTTTAATAAGGGGTATACAGCCTAATCGATAATGCCGCCGGTATGAAATTTCCCTCCTCAGCTGAATAAAATTATCTAAAAGTAACAAGAATAACAATGCGTAACCGGTTAATGTTTTTTTTTATTTTTAACAACGGTACAGTGCCCTAACCTCTGGACGCATCACATAGGAAAGGATAATATGTGACTGGCTCTTACATGATATCCATACCGTTTACATTATTGCAAGCGTTTTAATATCATCCTTGCTCCACGCTGCACAAGAGTAACACTGTCACCTGTTAATACCAATTTTCGCACATGTGTGTGTGTGTGTGTGTGTGTGTGTGTGTGTGTGTGTGTGTGTGTGTGTGTGTGTTCTTACCTAATTGTATCTTTACAGGAATGAGTCAAACTCGTACTATCCCGTGTCTTAAACCATTTTTATCGTACATATCCTTAAATTTATGAATTGTTTTGGCACACACTATTTCATTCGATAGTGCATTCCACTAATCAATGCCCCATTTGGGAAACTAAATTTCCTTACGTCTTTATCGCCTCTCTTTTTATGCAGTTTTTTGCAGTGTCCTCTTGCTGATGCTTCCCCATAGGTTATGTAATCATTTATGTCTATTTTCTCCTTCCCTGATATGCATTTATATAGCATAATCATGTCTCCTCTTTTCTTTCTCTCCTGTAGTGTAGGCAGATTCAGTTTTTCTAGTCTTTCTTCGTAGCTTAGGTCCCTTAAGCTTGGTTCCCATCTTGTAGCGGCCCTTTGAACTTTTTCAATCTTATTTATTTGTTTTTTTGAGATGAGGACTCCAGACTACTGACGCATACTCCAGGGTTGGTCTGATGAATGATGTTATTATCTTTCTTAGCATGTCTTCATTTATGTATGTGAATGCTATTCTCTTATTTGCAAGCAGTATATACATGTTCCGTACCTTCTCACTGATGTGGTCAGGCAGAGATAGTCTGTTACTGATAATCACACCTAGGTCCGTCTCTTTTTTCTGATGTGTGTAGGGCTTTACTTCCTAACTTATAATCCCAATCAGGTCTTTTTCCACTTTAACCAAATTTGATTACATGACACTTGTCTACACTGAATTCCATTTGCCATGTATTGCTTCATTCATGAATTTTATTCAATTCTTCTTGTAGCACTTTACAAGAGTCTGTGTTGGTAATTCTCTTTGTGTTTTTGCATCATCAGCAAACATATTTAGATAGCTTTCACATCTTATATTACTGTCTATACCATTTATATACGCTAAAAACGTAATTGGTGCCGGCACTGAGCCCTGTGGAACTCCGCTAGTCACTTCCCTCCATGATGAATAATTTCCCTTTACTACTGTTCTCATTTCTCTTTTCTTGAGAAAATCTTGTATCCAATAATACAGTTTTCCTTGGATTCTTCCTTGATGGTACAGTTTCCATAAAAGTCTTTGGTGCGGTACTCAGTCAAATGCTTTCTTGAAATCTAAATAGATACTGTCCACCCATCCTTCTCTGTTCTGTAATGTTTCCGTTACTCTATCATAGTAGCTCAACAAATTAGTAACACATGATTTTCCCTTTCTGAAACCAAACTGTCTCTCTGTTATCATATTGTGTTCTTCTAGATGATTTACCCAAACGTTTCTTATCAGCTTTTCTAATACCTTGCTTACAACACTGGTTAGTGATACTGGTCGGTAGTTGAGTGGATTTTATCTATTCCCTTTCTTGAATATGGGAATAAATGTTTGCATTCTTCCAAATATCAGGTAGTTTACCTTGTCCCAAGGATGCCTTGAAAATAAAAATAATGGTTTACGTAACTCTTGGACATTCATGTAGCACCCAACATGAAATTTTATCATGACCATTTGCTTTTCCTTTGTCTGATTTACTTAACTCCTCCTGTATTTCTTTTTCTGATAATTGTATACTGGTAGTACTGTATGTGTGTGCATGCATGTTTCATATAATCCCTCTCAAAATTATTTTCTTCTGTAAAAACTGATTGGAAATTCTTATTTAGTGCTTCGCAACTATCCTTCTCTTGTGTGTAGGTGATCCCCTCGTCTGTAATGGATTGTACTTTATCTTTTACTTTGGTTTTGCTTCGGATGTAGCTGTAAAATAGCTTCGGTTGATCACACTTATATTTAAGATGTCCTCCTCAAACTGTTTTGGGGCTTCCCTCCTTATTTTGTATAATCGTTTCTTACCTGTTTATAGTTGTTATATGCCCTTTCACTATTGTGTCTTCTGTATCTGTTCCACAACAAATCTCTCTCTCTCTCTCTCTTTTTTTTTTTTTACATTCTGTTTTAAACCACTTCTTTATTTTCTTTTCTGCTACTTTGTGCTGTAGAATGTACTTCTAGACTCCTGTTTCATAACGTTCATCGAATTTTCTATATATAACATTTAACTCTTGTCCTCTAAACTCTTTTTCCCAATCTATTTCTAAGAAGTATTTCTTTAGGTCATGATAGTTGCTCCTTTTGTAGTTAAGACTCTTTTTGTAACTTTCATTACTATTAACTATGTCATATGCAATCCTGAAGTAATTTAATACTGCGTGGTCACTTTTGCCGAATGGAGGGAATATTGTCAATATCATTTTCTAGCATAGTAAGTATAAAATCTAGTACTGATGGTATGTCAAGTCCTCTTTCTCTGGTGCTTTCTTTTACATGTTGTATTAGGAAAAACTCCTGCACAATGTCCAGGAGCTTTTGGTCCCAACAACTTTCTTGGCTTTTTATATCTAGAATATTCCAATTTATATTTGTACTGAAATCTCCAGTTAGTATAATTCTTTCAGATTTCTCCTCCATTCTATGTAGTAATGCTCTTAAACTTTGAATTGTTTTCTCTGCCAGGTCTTCATATTCGCTTTTTTCCCAAATGTTTGATCTGGGCGGCTTGTACAAATCTGCCACAATTACCTTCCCTTCAGACGTACTAATCTCTACTGCAATCATTTCTGCCTGTGAGGGTACATCTAGTTCTATTTCCTTGACTTGCAGATTTTTCTTTGTTAATATAATTCCTCCTTCTTTTTTTAAGTTCCTATCTCTTCTTCATATATTGTATTCCTCTAGGTTTAGTGTAACGTTTGATGTCCTTGGTGTTAATTTTGTTTCAGTACCCGTGGCTCAGTGGGTTAGAGCGCTCTGCTCTGACCGAAGGGTCGGAGGATCGAATCCACCCAAGGGTCATTGGTAGACATCAGGAAGGGCATCCGGTCATGAAATGGTACACGCTCCAATCCAAAGTCCTCTACTCAGGGGCAACTCTTTAGCCCTTCGGGGATACCAGGCGTAAAACCATACACAAAAAAATTCATCTCTAGTAATTTAGATACCATTCCATCTGCATTAAAGTACATCAACTTAATCATCTTGTTTACATACTTGTCATGACTTGGGTCTGCTACCTCTCTCCTTTTTATTCCCTCCTGTTTATGTACCACTTTCGAACCTGCAATCCAATTACTTTGTAAAAAAGTCTTCTTCTTTTCCTCTGATCTGCCCTCATTCTTTGTTCTTGCCTCCTCCCTCTTCACTTTTAGTCATCCAAGTCCTTCTTGAGTTAGGCATCATTTTATCCATACATTTTTGAAGTCCTCTTTTTCCATAAGTTTGTTTGCATTTTTCAGTATTTCCTCCAAAGTGTTTACACTCTGGAAGGTTACTTTCAGAGGCCTTGAATTATTTCTCTCATATTTCCCTAGCCTTTTGTGTTCCTCTATGTTTTTATTACAGATTTCTTCTGACACTTCCTTCAATATGTTCATTACATTTGCCATTTCCTTTTTGTCTCTCGAAATCTTGTTTTTTATTCCTTCCTCCTCTATACCAGTGATTACTATAGATTTCTTGATGTCTGCTGAATCTTTGACCAGTTTTGGATTGTTTTGGATTATTTTCTTCTCTTCCTTTTTAATACTCTTTTCTTCAACTCTTGCTTCTAAGTCTTTCTTTACTTTCACCATTTCAGCATATGTGGTTTCCACATCATTTTTGTAGCTTTGCATTGCTTCATTTACCTGGGTCATCTTCTCAATATCACTGGTATGATCTATTAGAATGCTAGCCTGCCTTATTGTCTCTGTATCATTTCTGAACTCTTCCATAATACTCCCATGGTTGACAACTGTGCTTGCAATTTCGCCAATCTTCCTTCTAAGCGTACCCACCTCGACTGATAATTCATCTATTGTTGTGTCTTTCTTATTAATCACCTTTACTAAATTTTCATTTTCTTCCTTCTGCATGTGCAACTGTTTTTTAATTTCATCTATTCCACTCTGAAATGCTTTCTCTAGTCTGTAAACTCGTTCCACCAGCTTATTATCCGTCTCCATTTCCACCAGTTCCTGGTAGAAATCATCATCCTGCTTTCTACCTTTGTCCCTTTTCTTAACTCTTTCCAAAGTTGATTTGCTAAAGATGATGGTCATCTTCTGGTACTAACAGAAAGCTTCTACTTACAGTTTTGCATTCCTCTTCATTGCAGTCTAAACAGTCAACACTGAAACAGCTGATTTGCTTGTTTTGGCATTGCTGCCTACTTCGTTGTATTGTGTTATTGGAACAACATTTTTACTTAAACTTCCTCTTTTATATTAGATCACTATTTAGTTGGACCTAGTACTGAGCTTGACTCATATAAAGATACTTTTTAGGTATAGCCATTTGTGGGCCAGGATTGACCCAGTGCGGAGCGATGCCAGGCTCGTCCTCTCACTGCCGCATCTAGCGCGCGCGTGTGTGTGTGTGTTTTAAGGAAGGTATACCTAAATTAAACTCCAGTTCAATGAGGCCCATTTTCCTTTGCAGTTGTTACATACAATGGAATCCAGCTGATGCCATAACATGGTTGAAAACCTGACATACAACGTTATATATTTTGCTGATTTTCTTTGAACATAGGTAATGAATGCAATGTAGTGTTGAGAGGTTTTACGGGGAAACAACGATATTTATATGTAAACACAGAAAATATCGGTTTGGAGTGTAAAAACGAGCGCTAGCCCGCATCAGACACTCTTTGTCTGAGGAAAACTTGTGTCAACAAATATAAAATATTTATATATTAAAGCATCGTTCATGGAAGATACTAATATGAGAGTCAAAGTCTACTTAAACCAAGTCAGATCACTTCCTTCTAAAACAGCTCCAAGCTTGCGCAGGGGGCAGAGCATCGGAGTGACGTCGACTGGCTCTGGCATGAAACCCCAGTGTTCAGATGACTCCTAACCATGATGGTGAGTGTATGCTTGCTCCACTTATCAGACCATGACATATTTTCAGTCCGGAGAAGTGAGGGAAGGGATTGAAATGTGTGAGGGAAGGTGTAGGGGTGTGAGGGAACCTACTGTTATATTATAGGATTAAACAAGTCCGGGAATGTTTAATTTTAGTCTGCCCTTTTATACATTTTCTGTAACTTAAGCCAGCTGACGTCACACAAGCCACGCCTCCCTGCACACTAATGGAAAGTGAACTGACTTGGTATTAGTAGACTTAGATGAGAGTGGTGTGTGGTCAAAAGTCCGTTAGGTGGCAGATACATTTACTGTCATTCTGTGGTCTGAAACTTGCACACATAACGTATACCTTCTACACTACTGCTTGTTAATAGCACATCGGTGGTGGTGCAAGTACATGTCATTTAACATTGCTGTTAGTTGCCTTCAACACGTGTTAAAATGCACACACACACACACACACACACACACACACACACACACACACACACACACACACACACACACACACACACACACACACACACACACACACACACACACACACACACACACACACACACACACACACACACACACACACACACACACACAGGCATGCACTGCCAAGTTTTTAAAATGCATAGTTAAGACAAATCGTACATCATTTTTTTTTTTTCAATCCAGCAAATCTCAGAGTGCTTAAGATTTGTGTTCCTAAGTCTCCTACTACATTTTTCCCCCATAGTCACAGTGTTCAATTTGGACGACATACTCACCATTTTGTGATCATGTTCTTTATCCTGTGATGTTATAAAATGAGATGCTTGCTGAATGAAAACAGCACTAACATTAGTAGCACGCGTTCTTTCGGTGTATTGGAGTTCATCCTTTCAGTTCAAGTAATGATCACACCCAGTATCATACTTTCTTCCTGTAACACATTTAGCTATCAGTGTGCCAATAGTAAACAGTGGTGAAGATACAGTATTAATCACACACATTACCGTACCTTCTTGTAGCGCATATTCATATTAAGTACTAAACGATGGAGAAAACACAGTATGAATCACACGCATTACCGTACCTTTTCCCTGAAACGTTTGTCACTGCTTTGCATTAATACTATCCACATATACTGGCACAACATGCTAGAATGATCTCATTCATTTTTGCAAACATTACAAGAAGCCGCGTATAATGGACGAGTTAAGTTTTTACTGTCAACGTTCTTCTTCTTCTTTTTTTTTCTTTTTCAGCTTGAAGGATACCGGCACCACATATTCTCACAGGCTGTATTACCACCATCCTGACCCACCATTCAAAGCTATCTCAACCCATAATGCTCATTCCTCCTCACCATCTCACCCACTTTTTTACCCTATCGTTCCACCTCTCGCATCGAAATTCTAAGACATAATTTTTATTTATACCATACTAGCACCCATTCCACCCTTCATTCAGTGCCTATCCACACCGTATATACTCACGCTACCATGAGTTACCACTGGACACTATTTCATCCCATCCTGCCCCATCCTTTCCATTTATCTCACCCGGTTCTTGCTGAGCCACATCTCACTTGCACCTTACCACCCTGCTTACCACACCCATTGTCACAGAGTAGTCTATACTTCTGTGCACGTACCACCGCAGACTACAATCCAAGCCCATCATGGACCACCACCCACCACCATCTTTACTCATTCCGTCCAGTCCGAAGAACACCTAATGCAGCGACCGATACCTAAAAATCCATGTAATCTAGAGCTATTTTAGGTTCGCATCTTTATAGAAATGACCTGAAATGATCTGTATTAATGTAATAAATTTTATGGACCTATAATAAGAACATAAATGGACAAACACACACACACACACACACACACACACACACACACACACACACACACACACACACACACACACACACACACACACACACACACACACACACACACACACACACATATATATATATATATATATATATATATATATATATATATATATATATATACATATGTATCTATATAGATAGATAGATAGATAGATATCATCATTATCAGCCGTTGAGGTCCACTGCAGGACCGGCCTATCCCTACAGAAGCAGAGACGATACAGCCAATGTATCTCTGCCCAGTGGCTAAGGCTGTCTGGTAGAGACTGTATGTACGGTGAGAAGTGTTTCCGAGTGTGATTGTAGAGTTGTAGTGGCATTGGATGTGAGTGTGAGTTATGAACCAAGTGTAATCGGCCCGCCTTAACCCGACTGGGTGCAAGCATACTTGTATGCGACACTGGTTCAACCCCAGCACTTCTTATGTCCGCCAAAGCAGCAAGTGGCTCCATGAACACTTCCCAAAGTTTTTACAACTCTGGCGACAGGCGATCCCGCGTCCACCAGACTGTAGCACCAGTCGAGCAGGGCAGTACTCCCGAGGTGGATGGAAAGCTGATGACAGGGAGTGCTGGAGCTCCCGTTTCATCAGCCCTCAGGACTAGTTCCTGACCATCCCCCTTTGCTGAACTTTTTCAGTGTCTCAGTTACACAGAGAGTAGGCCAGCATGCTCTCCAGTACAAATTTCTCTAACTATCTTCACCAAACTACATGCACAGTACACACTACACTTCCTATTCAAAATTTACCTAAAATGGCGTCGTTATATCAAGCCTCGGAGTCCCCAGGGGGGGGGACCATAAATGCCCCCACCATCTGCCCCTCTCCCGATGACGACTCAAGGTGCCTGGAACCACTGTCTGACTCTCTTCTTCTTCATTTCTGCAACATTCGCGGCCTTTCCTCTAACTTTCGCTCTGTTGAGCACCACCTCTCCTCTAAACCTCACCTTCTTTTTCTAACGGAGACTCAGCTGTCTGAGGCAACTGACAGCAAACCCTTTTCTGTATCCTCCTACTTTCTCTATACTCATTTCAAAGCCAAAGGTGGCTGTTGTGTATATATACGCAACGACTTATCTTGCTCTCGTGTTCCTGAACTTGATTCTTCTGAATTCTCCACACTCTGGCTTCGGCTTTCCTGTCATTCTCTGACTAAATATATCTGTGCTGTTTACTTATCCCCTAATTCTACTAACTATCAAAAATTCTTCGACTATCTTACATCTACGATGGAACACATTCTATCCATTTCTCCTTTCTCTGAAATCTCCATTCTTGGAGATTTCAATGTTCACCACCACCTTTGGCTCTCCTCTCCTTTCACGGATCCACCTGGTGAACAAGCCTACATCTTTTCTATCCTTAATGACCTAGAGCAGCTTGTACAGCACCCTACCCGTATCCCTGACCGCCTTGGAGAGAGCTCCAACATACTTGACCTCTTCCTCACAACTAATCCTTCTGCTTACTCTGTTAATCTTTTCTCTCCGTTGGGCTCCTCCGATCACAACCTTATTACCTTAACCTGTCCTATCACTCCGGTACGGCCTGTGGACCCTCCAGGAAACGTCGTCTGTGGCATTTTGGAGCCGCAGACTGGGAGGCCCTCAGGCAGTACTTCTTTGATTTTCCCTGGAATGATTATTGCTTCCATGGCCGTGAGCCATCTGAGTGTGCCTTGCGCATTACGGAGGTTATTCTCTCGGGCATGGAAGCATACATTCCTTTCTCATATCCTTTGACTAACGCAAGAAAGCCTTGGTTTAATCACGCTTGTTCTAATGCTGTCCGCAACAAGGAGAGGGCCTACAAAAGGTACCGGAGCCAACCCACCCCTGAATCACATCATCTTTACGTTTCTGCCCGGAATCGTGCTAAGTCTGTTCTTCGCTCTACTAAAAATAATTTCATCCATACTAAATGCTCTCAACTCTCCAACTCGAATTCTTCCCGCTCCTTCTGGCATCTTGCC
>NC_137028.1:26855112-26950112 GCF_032717465.1 Coenobita brevimanus | reverse complement strand
TGAGGGCCTCCCAATCCGCAACTCCAAAGTGCCAAAGACGACGTTTTTTGGAGGGTCCGCAGGCCACACAGGAGCGATAGGACAGGTTAAGGTGATAAGGTTGTGATAGGAGAAGCCCAACAGAGAGAAAAGATTAACAGCGTAAGCAGAAGGATTAGTGTAAGGAAGAGATCAAGCATGTTGGAGCTCTCTTCAAGGCGGTCAGGGATACGGGTAGGGTGCTGTACAAGCTGCTCTAGGTCATTAAGGATAGAAAAGGTGTAGGCTTGTTCACCAGGTGGATCAGCGAAAGGAGAGGAGAGCCAAAGGTGGTGGTGAATATTGAAATCTCCAAGAATGGAGATTTCAGAGAAAGGAGAAATGGATAGAATGTGTTCCATCGTTGAAGTAAGATAGTTAAAGAATTTTTGATAGTCAGTAGAGTTAGAAGATAAGTAAACAACACAGATATATTTAGTCAGAGAATGACAGGAAAGCCGAAGCCAGAGTGTAGAGAATTCAGAAGAATCGAGTTCAGGAACACGAGAGCAAGATAAGTTGTTGCGTAAATATACACAGCAGCCACCTTTGGCTTTGAAATGAGTATAGAGAAAGTAGGAGGATACAGAAATGGGTTTGCTGTCAGTTGCCTCAGACAGCTGAGTCTCAGTTAGGAAAAGAAGGTGAGGTTTAGGGAAGGAGAGGTGGTGCTCAACAGAGCGAAAGTTAGAGGAAGGCCACGAATGTTGCAGAAATGAAGAAGAGAGTCAGACAGTGGTTCCAAGCACCTTGAGTCGTCACCGGGAGAGGGGCTGAATATATATATATATATATATATATATATATATATATATATATATATATATATATATATATATATATATATATATATATATATATATATATATATATATATATATTATATATATATATATATATATATATATATATATATATATATATATATCAGCAGCAGTTGAGATCCACTGCAGGACCGGCCTATCCCTCCCGAAGCAGGGACGATACAGCCAATGTATCTCTACCTAGTGGCTTAGGCTTTCTGGTAGAGACTGTATGTAGTGTGAGAAGTGCTTGTGAGTGTGATTGTAGTGTTGCAGTGGCTTTGGATGTGTGTGTAGTCTGTGAACCAAGTGTAATCGGCCCGCCTTAAGCCGATTGGGTGCAAGCATACTAGTATGCGACACTGGTTCAACCACAGCACCTCTTGTGTCCGACAAGGTAGCAAGTGGCTTGGTGAACGCTTCCCAAAGTATTTACAACTCTGGCGGGAGGCGAACCCCCGCTCACCAGCGTGCGAAACTCACACTCTACCATTATAGCCTACCACAGAGGCTCCATATATATATATATATATATATATATATATAGATAGATATACACACTCTTGACCTGCATAAAGCTTTCATTAACTTCACTGCTAGCAATATGTTTTCCTTGGCCGAAATTCGGTGAATAATCTGCTAGCAAGAATAATGAATTGAAAATAATGTTGTACAGAAAGGATAAAAGATGATATCGTCAAATCCTCATTCCCCATAGATCAAGAATTACAGTGGCATGCGTTACATGGAGAAGGCACAATACTGGGAGTGGGATGTTTCGGTATTAGTACCCAAGAAATGACATGTGCTAATGGATAAAATGTAGTGATATCTGCGTGGAGAGGTACAGTATTAATATAACCAAGGAGATGCATGTGCTACAGGGATTGCGTGTCGAAATGATTGCGTGGGACAGTCCAATGGTAGTACCTAAGAAGTGACGTGCTATAAGGATGATGACTTTCAGTGTTTGCTTGGCATGGTCTGATATTTATACCCAAGCAGTAATATGTGTTACAGGGATATAGTGGTGTTATATATCTGTTGGATTGTTTAGTATTAGTACTCAAGCAGTGGCACGCGTTATTGGGAAATGGTGTGATAATGTGGGTGATAATACTGCGTGGTGTTCATCGCCCATCCTGCTGGGTGGTGGGTTGTGTGCAGGACAAAGGCACCTCACAAGTTGCCTCGCTCAGCTCTATTGCCTCTCAACTTGTGCCAGATTCCCCGCCTGCTCATCCTGCCTCTCCCTTTCTCATTAACACTCTCAGATTCCTATGACTTACGCCCAGTTGAAATGATCGTTTGGCGTTCTCCTGAACAGATCAGAAGAACTGCTCCGGCCAAGATAGGCTAAAGGAATGTAGAGGATTTCTTTATTAATGCTTTCTCATCACGATTTTATTCAAGTTTAGCTATGCTGTGGAGGGCTGCCGTCACGGGGTGACACCGATATAATCAGACGGTACTGCTGCCAGGTTATACAAATGTCCACAAACTGCATCCCTATCCCTCAAAACGATGATGGTTAAATGCAGGAAGAAGGTTGCTTCAGCGTGCAGTCCGATGGGTTCACATTTCAGATTAGCCTGAGGCAACAACAACAACAAAACAACAACAACAACAACAACAAGAGCAAAAACAATAGCAACAACAACATTCAAGTCTTGAAGGGAAGTAGTTCATTAAGACTATGTATAATTCCTCCAAAGTTCCGAAAGTCACCTCGTAAGAATGATAAGACTCTTTGGTAGTAGTAAGAATAAAATCCAGATTACACTCCGTAGGCTATCTTATATGAAAATATTACCTTTCTCAATCTATTATGTGGTTTGCCTTCCCTGCCAGCTTTCTCACAAATTCCTTCAAATAGATGACAAATTCTGTGTTATGTTCCTGATATATTGGCAAGCTCTTCATCGGAGTAGGAGAGAATTTTCGAAATTAAGGGGTTAGGAATACCGTACGGTAACATTCCATAATTCCTTTATTACTTGGGTACTCCCTTCAGTTGTAATCCCGAAAGGGGTGGCCACAAATGAATCCCCTCCATGTAGCCCTGTCTCCCATCATTTCACTTCCCTGCTCCCATCTCACACCACCCTCTCTCATATACCTGTTTTCACTCCATCCCTTCATCTCATCCTTGGCCTCCCCCTCCCTCTTCCCCCTTCACCTCACTCACCTACTCTCCTCGTTAGTCTCTTGCTCTCCATCCTCTCCACGTGGCCAAACCACATCAAAGTATTTCTCCTAACGCTTTCTTAATTTGCGTAACACCCATAGCTTCATCGTCAAAAGCGTACTGAATCTTGCTGATAGTTTCAGATTCTTTGTCACTAGGTTTTTGACAAAATTTGATACAATAACGTTACTTGATTTGCTCGGTCATCGCTGCACAAAATGAATATGTGACGAGCAAGAAAAAGTCCTCAAACACACGCTGCTCTGCAGGGACTGGACTGAGCTGCAGCGCAACATATGCGAGCATGCTCACAACGATTCAAGGTCATGCTGTACTGAGTCACATCCCATTGCTCTTACTGGTATAAAAAAAAAAAAGAAAAAAAAAAAATGGATACTTTTCGATCAGACCTCATGAGTGTGTTTATATATATATATATATATATATATATATATATATATATATATATATATATATACAGTATATGTGTGTGTGTATATATATATATATATATATATATATATATATATATATATATATATATATGTATATATTTATGTATATATATATATATGTATATATTTATATATATATATATATATATATATATATATATATATATATATATATATATATATATATATATATATATATATATATATATATATATATATATATATATATATATATATATATATATATATATATATATATATATATATATATATATATATATATATATATATATATATATATATATAATTAGATGAATACCGCCTTTGCCAAGTCCTCTCTCTCTCTCACTCTCTCCCTCTCTCTCTCTCTCTCTCTCTCTCTATTGCCAGACGCCTTAATCCCGTTAGAGATGTTCACAAACAAATCGCCTCCATGTCGCCCTGTCCCCCGCCATTTCACTGCCCTGCTCCCAGCTCACACTCCTTTCTTTCTCATATACTTCTCCATTCCATGCCTCCATCTCATCCTTGACCTCCCCCTCCCTCTCCCCCCTCTACCTCACTCACAGACACTCTCCTCGTCAGTCTCTCACTCTCTGATGTGTGTGTGTGTGTGTATACTGTATCTATTTATCTATCTATCTATGTGTGTGTGTGTGTGTGTGTGTGTGTGTGTGTGTGTGTAATTAGATTAATACCGTCTTTGCCTAGTCCTACTATTTAATCGATGTCCTCTACAAATATCGACACCTGCCCTCTGCTTTCCAGCTCACTGTGTAGACATATTTTCGTGCAGCAGGGGCTCGTAATTACATAATGTCATTATGTGTTAATGATCCTGCAACCGTCATTAGGAATGCGGTTCTAACGAGGGAAATATATTTTCTGGTATGATAATTATGTGGCTGTTGAGCTGATTCTTGTAATGTGTACTTGCTTGTCCTGATCCCACCTAATCCATCCTAACTTATCCTAAACTAACCTAAACAAATCCAAGATAACTTCATCTTACCTTATCCATTGATTTTATGTACCAGGTTGGGTTCTAAGATGTCACAACATGTTATTAGTCCCCTCACTATGAGCGGTCTCCCATAAGCTTAATCCACTCATTACCAAGCCCTAAGATAGGTAACGTTCCCCACACATCGAGGTATAATAAATTTTTCAAAGTCTTTCGGCTTTTCCTTTCTTGGTCTAGAATTGTTGACTGTAGTCAGGTGCTCATGAAACTGTGTGTAGAAATCCCATTAGCCAACGGCATGGGTTAGTGTCGCTCGTTATTCTAGGTACGTGGTTCACTATGGGTCACGAGCCAAAAGTGAGCCGCAATAGGAATTTCGATGGGTCGCAGAGGCATAGAATATCCCTGTTACGTTCAGTGTGTTTAATTTACTTTGATTTCATTCATTCATTCATTGCCAGACGCCATGTATCCCAGACGGGGTGGCCAAGGGTTTAGAGTTAATTGTTTTACAGGGAAGGGCACTAATCCTCCATCAACCCCACTTTACACGTAGGGATGCCAACAGCATCTGGTGTTCCCAGGCGGTCACCCATCCAAGTACTAACCAGACCCAACGTTGCTTAACTTCGCTGATCGGACGGGAAGCGGTGTACTCAACGTGGTATCGCTGAAAAAAAAAAAAAAAAATCGCCTCCATGTCGCCCTGTCCCCCGCCATTTCATTGCCCTGCTCCCAGCTCACACTCCTCTCTTTCTCATATACTTCTCCATTCCATGCCTCCATCTCATCCTTGACCTCCCCCTCCCTCTCCCCCCTCTACCTCACTCACAGACACTCTCCTCGTCAGTCTCTCACTCTCCTAAAAGGCTGTAATAACACATTTCTGCAAAAATAGAAAGTGTTCTGGATTTATTGTTTGTTACTTACCAATTTTCATACACTGAATTCAGATATTATGCTGAAATTTTAGCATCCCGCACAGTTTGACTAGAAAATTAGATCTGAAATCAAAGGGCTCAGAAAAAAATTAAGCTGACCAGATTCTGTCGTAAGTCGCACAAGGTAGCATAACCATTCTTGCTCATTATTTTAGAGACGTAAGTGTGAATCTGGTACCATTATTTGACTTAAAACGGGACTGAATATGAATATCAAACCGTGAGAAAGAGGTTTGGAAGGAGAAACAAAGTAGTGTAACAGTTTACAGCTTTCCTTAGTACTGTTCGGACGGTACATTGCAAACATGTGATTAGCTCTAGTGCTGTCCTAAAGTTCATTATACAAGTTTACTTTTTGTAGAGTTCATTGTACTTTGTTATTTGTTTCAGAGTCAGTTTATCTGACGATGGCTGCATGTGGCTGTATTAACTGTTCCGACAGTTTCTCATACATCTGTGGAGAATTTTTCATAAAGAAACAATAAGGAAATATTATAGACTTTACTAAAATAAAAAGCATACTATGCATACTTTGGCGAGACCAGGACAAATCATGGACTCCGCACAAAGTCTCTTCCATATGTGTTGAAGACCTAAGGTAATGTACAAACGGAACTAGAATGTGTTTTAGCTTTGGTGTTCCAGTGATCTACAGTAGGAGTCGAAGAATCACAGTGGTGACCACTACTTTCGTACATGTAAAGTTTAAGGGTAAAAACTTTAAATATAAAAGAAATTCTTCATCCAAACCCCCCCTCATCTTTATGACCAATTGCTCATGGACTAGATATACCCATCCTGTCCCAATATCGCAACCTGGCAACTCTGAAAACATACTGTGCACTGTATACTAGCTCTGATAAAGAAAGCAGTGGCAATAGTGATGACGTAAACTTAGTGTGAAAGCGTTAACAAAGCCTCAAATTTGTTTTCAGCATAAACTAAATCATCTGGTGAGAGACTTAACTCTTGCTAAGGAATCTACTAAGGTTTCAGGTTCCAGACTTAAATCCAAATACTGTATTTATTTTCGCCAGGCACATCATTGTCCTGGTGCTGGAACAGAAAAAAAAAAAACTCAATTTTTTTCAAATAAGACGATTTAGTTTATTGCAGCGATATTGCTGGATTAGGCTAATAGAAAAGTTTGGTGTCATTTACCATGTTGATTAGTGGAAACAATTCATTGATTCTTCAGAAAACAAGTCTTAAGCCAGTTCTTTTACACAATGGTAACATGTATGTTTCTGTTGCTGTACCTCATTCAGTGCACCTCAAGGAAAGTTATGAAAACATACTGATGGTTTTAAATAGAACTTATCACAAAGATCACAGTTAGATGATTTATGAAGACTAAAGGATACTTTGTTTGCTTCTTCAAAAAGAGGTGGGCAACACAAAATTTCCGTATTTCTTGTGTGAATGGAGTAGTAGGGCAAGGAATCTTCACTGGTCTCAGAAACAATGGCCAAGTAGGCGACAACGTTCGTCAGGCAAAAATAATGTTGTAAGATAATATTTTATTGATCCCAAAGAATGGTTGTTTTGTCTCCTCTTCATATAAAACTTGACCTAATGAAACAATTTGTTAAAGCTTTGTCATCAGGCGGAAATGGTGCAAGAGATTTCCAAGACTGTCAGATGCTATTCTCAGAGACGGTCTGTTTGTTGTCCTGATATAAGGAAACTTGCCAGGGATGTAAATGTTGAAAATTCTCTTCTTGCCACTGAAAAAAGTAGCATAGTTTGTCTTGATGGATAACAATGAAAACTTTTTAGGCAACTATATGGATCCAAACCACAAGGACAATGTGAGAAGGATGCTGGAAATATCAAGGCCCTAGGATGTAGCATGAGCCTTAAAGCGCATTTCCTGAATGCTCATTTGAATTAATTTCTGGAAAATTTGGGCACTTAGAGTGAAGAAAAAGGTGAAAAATTGCATTATGATACAAAGACAATGGAGATAAGATACCATGGAAAATGGAATATCAACAGATGAACAACTTCTGCTGGATATTGCATCACCAAAATCCACTAGAACATGATAAACGGAGGAGGTGTGGGCACAGTTTTGAAAAAAAAAAAAAAAAAAAGAATGAAGGTGTCCATAATCAGTTACTGGTATGGATTTTGTTTACATTTATTGAATATTTACATTCATTTATGCATTTTCAATATTGGATTATTCTCTTCCTATATTTCAGATCATATATACCTTTGAGTTATATTCACCATGATTTTATGAAAACTTTACGAGGCGGAGGACAACTGGGGTTAAATCTGGAATTAATAACTCAAAAATATACCAATTAAGGAAAAAGCCCTCAAACAAATTTCGACATGTGACATTTTGCAGACGTGGTATTTTTATTATTACACATTTGACATACTGATAACAATGGCAATGGACTGTATACCAGGTTACTTAGGGTCTTTTCAAGCGGAACGTTATTACAGTTGTCATCTCTGAGTTGGGCAGAACAAATCTTTTCGAGAGTAATGCCCCCTGCGCTTTTCTCCCTTACTCAGTTCCCCACTCTTCACAGTCTCGCAAATACACATGACAATACTAACAGACTTTCAGAAATGCATACACTTTTCACAGAGAAATCTAATATTTCTAAAATTTAGCCTAAATTCGCTTGATGCCTGCGAGCGTCAGATATCCAATTACCAATGTAAGTGCTTTGAGTGCATGTCTGATGTTATAATAATTGATATTTTGGTGTAGGTCTGACTGAAAGTGACATATGCAAGTATCATAATGGCTTAGCAAAGAACATGAATCTCTAATAACAGTAAGGTACTGGGTCTTAGAGAGAGAGAGAGAGAGAGAGAGAGAGAGAGAGAGAGAGAGAGAGAGAGTGTGTGAGGGAAAGAGAAAGAAAGAAAGAAAGATTTGGATACGGGTGGGGGTCGCGTGCCTCCACGAACAGATTTAGTGGGCTGCAGGGCAACATGTAGGACAATCACTGTTCTACATAGCTGGGGGCCTGGGCAATACAAAGGAGAGAACATGGTGTTTGGATTTATATTTATTTATTTATTTTCTTTTTGTACTTATCCACAGACTGGTTAATTTAGATAAATAGCAAAATATATCTATGTATATACCTAGGCTGCTTCCACCAAGGAAAGGGAGGTAGCCGAGACAGGACGACACACTCCCCATTTACTCATCCATTGAAATATATTCATTCGCATCTTAGCCCCAAGGGGAGAACGGACAGATCCTCACCGCACCACACTGCACAAGGGTCAACTGCGCAATGCAATCAGTGACATCCGCAGCAGGGCCCGACATCAGAGCTGGTTTACCCCTGCCACATCATAACAGACCCATCCCCTTACCCGCACCTGACCTGACTAGCTGATCAGACCAAATGCGGGAGAATATCCCCTCAGGGCTGCGTCATCACTTATTCATTCACAATTCTCTCCATTTATTTCTGTCAAATGTAACCTAACTTATGAATGAACTAGATGAATAATAATGGCCATATTTTGATGGTAATTTCCCTTACCTAACTTTTTTTTTCTTCTAAATATTACCAATGTTCTGTACATATTCCTCTGTTACGACGCAGAAAATTACTTTCTTAAGTGGAAACCTGTGTGAAAGTAATTGGAGTAAAGTTTTGTGGAAGAAAAGGCATGTCTATCGAAAGAGAGGCGTGGTAGAAAAGACTTATGCTATCAATACACTGTAACTCGATAAGATTTATGCTATCAATACACTGTAACTCGATATGAACGTCATGTCCTTGTCACAACTAGAGTGGTGTAATAAGGTATTGTGTCTGGCTGCATAGCTGCATAGTATGGGGTCCGTAAGAGGTGCCAAATAGGACTAATTTCCCACAGAATCATCGTACATTTTTCCAGGGCGATAACTAGATCGATGTCATTAGAAATTTATTGCTAGGGTATTCTTTGGCATCGATTGACGACTACAGCAGTGAAGGGGACGACAGAATCATTTTGCTGAACCTGAAGAAGTTATTAAAGAAATTTCTAAATCCATACTGTAATACCCCTCCATTTATATTAATAATTGTGTGGTGGTAGCAAGAATATGAGAAAAAAGATATCACGTTCATATGCATAAAACTTTAAACTGAGAAGGTGAAGCATCATCCTATTTTTGGCATTAACTTCTGAAGCCCAAGACTACGAAAAGACATGTCTAGCCTTTACTACATCGTTGCTGATGGCTTCGTATAATGTGGAATGCAGGCTGAGCAAATATGATGGCCTTACTACAGGTGCTCCAAAAGTCTATCTGTTTGTATGCAAATGCTTTAATCTTGGAATGGGTGGTCACACACAATCAGCTCCATGCTACCTTGTCCTCTGTCATAAGTCTGCGCTCCCTCCAGCCTACATCGCCTTCAACTCATTTACATCTCCACCTCATCCCTCCATCAAAAAATTGGTGTCCCATTCCCTTTCTCCCCATTTACCTTACTCACGTTCTCTTCCAGTTTATCTTTTCTTCTCCATTCTCTCAACATGGCCAAACCATCTGATGGTACTTCTTTTTCCAGCACATTCTCATCACCATAACGCAACATAACTCTCCCTCAGGTTTGTGTACAGTCATAAAAAAAGCTATCGTTACCCCCAGGAATGTTCGATACGAAACAAACGTTAACTGGGCTATGTGGGAGGGTCCTGGCTGTTAGCCCCTCCCCTATCTAGTGTTGCCATATCACAGTCCCATTACAATAGTTGGAATAATGAGCAAGAATGAGCCATATGGCAGGGAAATATAGAGTACGTGTTTGCGTTACCCTGAGCTCCCCACCGGGGATTAATAAACTCGGCATTGACTGCTTTTTAAATGATAGTATAGCAGGGGTGCAAGAGTTCATTTGTTTGCTTCAGATAGGTGGTTCAGTGCTTCAGATGGATGCTTCAGTTAGTGGCATCCATGCGTCGATGTCTAGAGGCTGTTTTGGAAGCAGGGGGTGGGTATACAAAATATTAAAGCAATGAGACTGAACATATATTATTATTTTCCTTCTACTCGACATTTAATATATGTAGAAAGCAATACATATCATTATTACATTGAAATTTACTAACTTGGACTTGTATCGGCTGAATTACTATCATACGTCTGGCATGGGTGCACATATTCATTGCCCGTCTCCATGTGTGTTGCCGACTCTACACCATTCTGTTATATTATTATTTAATGATTTCGGTGCCAGATAATAAAACGTACTGTCTCTATGCACAGAGGCCAAATGTTATTACCTCTAGCACAAATTCTAATATCTGTCTCACATAACCGACATTGACGGTTTACGGTACAAACCTTCCTGTCCCGCCATTCCACAGCACATCGTCGTTGTGTCGTAGTGCATAGCTCTGAAGGGTAACGATAGTTTGTCTAATGACTGTACTTCCCCGCGTTACTCCATACCTGTTCCCCCCAGATAGCTAACTAATTTCTATTCCTCTCACTCTTTACTTTATCATCTCAACAGAATTCAGGCTTCACTACCATGAATGAAAGTGAGTATTGTTACGGAACAGAGAAAGATAACGTACACTTTCAGTGAGAATGCTAAAAATCACTACTGTCCCGTAAAGTTCCAGGTTCAAAACAAAAGAGTTAGGTAAAATTACAAGTTAAAGTTTAATGCTCAAACTAACAACAAAACATTCAGGACTCATAAGGACAATGCAATGGCAAACAAACAGGTTAAATATATGGTTAACTGCAATAGCCTCTATTAACACGAAATTAGCAAGAGTAAATTTTATCCAAGTCAGCCCTGATAAAATGAGATACCAGACAATACTCAGTGAATGCCAGATAAATAATTACAGATACAAACTATTATCAAAAATGACTGACAAAGAACCCTACATAAATTACAAACTTCACTAGGCCTACAAATTAAACTTATGCTATACAGTACAAGAAAAAATGCAACAACAGTTATACTCAAATTACACACAGCTGCTAGATGGTTGGAGATTTCTTGAGCACACACAATAATAATAATATCTGTACACGGGAGGACAGAGATGTGAACAAAATGAGGAGCAGATCTAAGTGGCAATGATGCAGAGACTGAGCTCATTATATAGGGGCCAGGAGAGCTTGATACAACTTGTAATGAGGACGCGCAAATGAAGCCATGGGGACAAAGAGATGACAATCCCGCAAAGTATAACAGAGATGTCGACTTACTCTACTATAACGGTAGAAGGGGGGGACTGAGGCAGAACACGCTCGTGATCAAACATGCAGCAACTGTGCGTTAAAATTACACAAAGGATGATGAAATCATAGGCTATGTAACACCTCCCCACAAAGAAAAAGAAATTTACAAAGGAAATTTCTTATTACTCTAAACAATCTGTCTAAAGTCTGGATAAGCAATCTGCAATAACATTTTCTTTCCCCTTGACATGTTGTATGTCTAATGAATACTCCTGAAGAAGTAGACTCCATCTTGTCAATCTCTGATTTTTATCTTTAAACTTACTAAGGAATTTCAGTGGGTTATGATCGGTATAAATGACTATGGGGTCAAAACCAGAACACAAATAAAATGAAAAATGCTGTAAACCCAAAATCAAGGCCAAAAGCTCTTTCTCAATAGTTGAGTAGTTCTTTTGAGGTGAAGTGAACTTCTTACTGTAATAAGATACAGGATGTTCAATACCCTGATCATCCTCTTGCAGCAAAACAGCCCCAGCTCCTGTATCACTTGCATCAACAGCCATCTTAAAAGGCTTAGCAAAATTTGGAGTAGCGAGCACTGGCTGACTTAATAGAATAGCTTTAAGTTTGTTGAAAGAGGATTCACAGTTATCGGTCCAGACAAATTCAACTCCCTTTTTCAGTAGGTCTGTAAGTGGTGATACAAGAATAGAAAAGTTAAGAACAAATCTCCTGTAATAACCTACCATTCCCAAACATCTTTGTAGCTCTTTCCTACTTTTAGGTCTGGGAAGATCACTTATAACCTGAACCTTAGCTCCTGGTGGTGCAACATGTCCATCACCAATTACATACCCAAGGTACTGAACTTTAGCATGACCAAACTCACACTTTGATAAATTAGCTACAAGATTAGCATGAACTAAACGGTCAAGAAATTTACTGACATGGCATAGGTGATCTTTCCAGTTGTCACTGAAGATTAATACATCATCAATATAAACAACACACCCTGCCAAACCCTCTGTTACAACATTCATGAGCTTCTGAAATGTGGCTGGTGCATTCTTCATACCATACGGCATTACTGAACATGCAAAAGCCTTTCCTAGTGTTACAAAACATGAGATCTCCCTAGCACGTTCAGTCATAGGTACTTGCCAGTATCCCTTTAACAAATCAAACTTACTTATGTACCTAGCCTTTCCGATCTTGTCTATGCAATCTTCCACACGAGGGAGAGGGTAAGTGTCTGTTTTGGTTATCTGATTAACACGTCTGTAGTCGATGCAAAGCCTCTGTGACCCACCTGGCTTAGGGACTAGAGTGACAGGAGAACTCCACTCGCTCTGACAGGGCTCAATCATCTTGTGGTCCAACAGGTAGCCAAGCTCCTTCTGGATGAGAGGAACTTTCACTGGGTTCACACGGTAAGGAGGCAATTTAATTGGCTTTGCGTCTCCAACATCGACATCATGCATCAACACAGTGGTTCTTCCTGGAGTGGCACGGAACACTTGCGGGTACTCCTGCAGTAATGCCGAAAACTCCTGCCTTTCCTTGGGTGGTAGATGAGAAAGCTTAGTCTGGAGATCATTCATGATATCAGGATTCTTCCCCAAACTATCACTCAGGCTCATACTGCATGGGAGAGCTTCACTTGCAGACTCGGGTGGAACAGCTACAGTGCAGACTGGATTATTTTCATCCCGCTTGTGATATAACTTTAGCATGTTGATGTGACATAGTTGCTTGCTCTTTCTACGATCTGGTGTGGCGATGACATAGCTGACATCACTGAGTTTCTTCTCCACGAAATAAGGACCACTAAACTTGGCTTGAAGAGGTTGCCCATGAACTGGTAGCAGAATCAAAACCTGATCTCCTGGCTGAAAGTGGCGTAACCTGGACTTCTTATCATACCAAGTCTTCATCTTCTCCTGAGCAGCTCCTAAATTCTCTCTCGCCAGCTGTAAAGCAGTGGACAGCCGTTCTTTGAAATTCATCACATACTCCAACAGGTTGACGTCATCTTCCTCCGACAGCCAGCATTCCTTGAGTAGCTTAAGGGGTCCTCTTACTTCATGGCCAAACAGTAGTTCAAAAGGTGAGAAGCCCAGTGATTCATTTGGAGATTCTCTTGCAGCAAACACAACGAATGGAAGACCTTTATCCCAGTCTTTCTGATGTTCCAAACAGTATTTCTTGAGCATCGATTTGAGTGTTTGATGATATCTCTCCAACGCTCCTTGGGTCTGGGGATGGTAAGCTGAAGACGTGAGCTGGGTGATGCCCAACTCTTTCAGAGACTGCTTGAAAACATTTGACATGAAATTACTTCCCCGGTCTGACTGTACCTCCTTAGGCAGACCAAACTTTGTGAAGAACCCCAGCATTTCCTTAACCACGTTCTTTGCTGAGATGTTTCTAAGTGGAATGGCTTCAGGATAACGAGTAGCCATATCAATCATGGTCAACACATAAGAAAATCCTGAAGAAGTCTTAGGAAGAGGGCCCACAATATCCACCAACACACGGGTGAAAGGCGCCTCAAAAGGAGGAATGGGAACTAGAGGTGCAACCTTTTCAGTCTGATTACACTTCCCTACAACTTGACAGGTGTGACAAGACTTACAATACCAGGAAACATCCCTGAAGATACCTGGCCAGTAGAAGTGTTTCAAAATGCGTGCCACAGTCTTCCTCACTCCAAGGTGTCCTGCCAAACTGGAATCATGAGCCACTCTAATGATATCCTGCCTACAAACACGAGGGATGACAACTTGATGTACAACCTCCCATTCACAGTCGGCTGATGCTGTTGGGGGTCTCCACTTCCTCATAAGTACTCCTGACTTTACATAATAACAAGTAGAAGCACCAGCTGACTCTTCCTCACTGCAAGCAGAGTTAGCTAGACCTTTCAACTCAGGGTCAGCAACCTGCAACTCAACCAACTCTTGACGAGACAAATTATCAACACTACGGGGTACTGCCTCATCTGGTGAGTGGTCCAAATTAGCAAGAAAAGTGTCAGCTAGGATAACATCATCATCATCCTCTAAATCACCAGTAACTTTAGACTTAGCCCTAGTGACAGCACATGCAGGGAACACATCAGGGACATCACAATCCTGGGACGCAGCCACTGGCTCACTAGACAACTGAGGAGCTGGACACACTTGACTTCCACCAATATCATTTCCAAGTAAGAAAGTTACACCTGACATTGGGAGTGTCTCAACCAACCCAACCATAACAGAACCATTAACAAAACCAGACTCTAAATTCACTCTGCACAGAGGGACAGAGAAGTAATTATTTCCTACACCTTGTAAGATTACAGTTTCATCAGAGGAATTAACATTAGAGCCTAGAACACTGGTCAGCATAAGGGATTGGCAAGCACCTGTATCACGATATATTTGAACTGATTTCCTGTCATTACTGTCCAGAGGACTGACAAAACCATCAGACAGGAAATTAGCACATGAACTCTTGAGAGTGTCACCCACGTTACTGCTCAAAAGAGGAGCTCCATCATGAGAATTTAAGTTACCCCTCAAAGCAGGTTCAGTTAACTCAGTTAAAGAATTCTGGGAACTCTCAAGAGTGGACACTAGACCAATTGACTGAATATTTAAAGACTCCTTTTTGTTCACATCACGCTGTCTCCTGAAACATCTCTCCGTAGTATGACCAAGCTTACTACAATAAGTACATTTACTTTTCTGAAATCTAGAGGTGAAGCTGGTATTTACTTCCTGAGAAACATCATCCTTATTCTCTTCCCTGTTACCTGTACTCTGAGTAGAGGGAACGTACTTACTCTCAGCTTTCCCTTTTTCTCTAGAATATCTCTTGTGAGTGAGAACATACTCATCAGCTAAAACTGCAGCATCAGACAAATTATCTATTCTTCTCTCATCAAGATATAGGCTTACATCTTTACTAATACACCTTTTGAAATCCTCCAGCAAAATCATCTGCTTAAATTTACCAAAATCAGAATCCACATTCTTAGAATTTAACCACTGCTCTAACAAATCTTCTTTGATTTTTGCATACTCAACATGGGATTGCTTATCTTGCTTGTAAGTTGTCCTAAATTTTACTCTATAGGCTTCAGGAACAAGCTCATAGGCCTTAAGAATCAAGCTCTTAACTACATCATAATTATCAGACTGATCCTGAGGCAAAGATGCATAAGTTACTTGAGCTTTACCGGTGAGAACAGTTTGAAGGAGTACTGGCCAATACTCCTTAGGCCAATTAAAACCTGTAGCTACCCTCTCAAACAACTGAAAATACTTTGTTAAATCAGATTCATTAAAAGGAGGGACAAGTTTAACATTTTTAGCCACATCAAAATCATCAGAGCTAGATGATCCAGTTCCACCTTGTTTCATGCGATACTCATGGTCTGCCTGAATCCTAGCAAGTTCAACTTGTGCCTGTATCTGTGCCTCCTGAATCCGAGCCTGAGATTCCGCCTCCTTAGCATTTGCCTGAAATTCAGCTTCTTTAGCACGAGCCTCCTGCAGAGCTAGCTGTAACTTAGCTAATTCAATCTGCGTTTGCTCATTTGGAGGAGTTACATTAAACAAGCTTTTATTAATCATGCCAACAATTTGATCTTTAGAATGATGAGAGTGAACTGCAATTCCCAATTGTTGAGCAACAAGCTTAAGTTCATTCTTTGTTCTGTTTTCTATATCACACACTGTTTGCACATTTGACAAAAAATCTTTGGCTTCATCAAGTGTAGTAATAGTAGCCATCATGAATAAGTAACAGTCACAAAATATCAAGCAATATCCTTATGATAATATCCTGAATATCCTGATATGAGGTCGCCAAATTTATGTTACGGAACAGAGAAAGATAACGTACACTTTCAGTGAGAATGCTAAAAATCACTACTGTCCCGTAAAGTTCCAGGTTCAAAACAAAAGAGTTAGGTAAAATTACAAGTTAAAGTTTAATGCTCAAACTAACAACAAAACATTCAGGACTCATAAGGACAATGCAATGGCAAACAAACAGGTTAAATATATGGTTAACTGCAATAGCCTCTATTAACACGAAATTAGCAAGAGTAAATTTTATCCAAGTCAGCCCTGATAAAATGAGATACCAGACAATACTCAGTGAATGCCAGATAAATAATTACAGATACAAACTATTATCAAAAATGACTGACAAAGAACCCTACATAAATTACAAACTTCACTAGGCCTACAAATTAAACTTATGCTATACAGTACAAGAAAAAATGCAACAACAGTTATACTCAAATTACACACAGCTGCTAGATGGTTGGAGATTTCTTGAGCACACACAATAATAATAATATCTGTACACGGGAGGACAGAGATGTGAACAAAATGAGGAGCAGATCTAAGTGGCAATGATGCAGAGACTGAGCTCATTATATAGGGGCCAGGAGAGCTTGATACATCTTGTAATGAGGACGCGCAAATGAAGCCATGGGGACAAAGAGATGACAATCCCGCAAAGTATAACAGAGATGTCGACTTACTCTACTATAACGGTAGAAGGGGGGGACTGAGGCAGAACACGCTCGTGATCAAACATGCAGCAACTGTGCGTTAAAATTACACAAAGGATGATGAAATCATAGGCTTTGTAACAGTATGTAGGGTTGACAGTGCTGTCGTGCGACGAATTTTTTAATTCCACGCATTCTTCCCAATTCCTTATCACTGTACAGTGGTGGTCGAGTCGCAAGACAGGTGGTCTGCTGTTCATATGGATGCAGGATCAAATTCCATCTGGTTGTTGAATTTTCATTCTGGAATTTCAAACTAAAGATGCGAGACTCTGACTTGGTTCTTCTCAATTAATGATTAGTTTAGCAAGATCTCAATACATGTTGGCATCCATTAAATTTCAGGGGCTCCTGACTAACGAGATCCCATTAAGCTAAGGCACGGCTTAGTGATGGCCAAGGAAAGGCTGCAAAGAAAATGATTGAAAAGACGAAGGGGAAGACAGGAGGAAACAGTTCCTGTGAAAAGAGTGGAGAAGTTGCAAAAGAGTGAGAAAATGGCAGAGTGTAAGACCATAGTGGAAGAAATATTGGGAAAGTATGAGTTAGAGCAGATGGAAGGGGTGGAAGAAGTATGCAAGATATTCACAGAAGAGATAGGCGCAGTGTGCGAGGTGGTTTGCGGAGTGAAGGGGAGATGCAGGGGTGTGCAAGGGACAGCATTGTGAAATGAGGAGGTGAAACGAGCTGTGGAACAAAAGAAGAAGGCATATAGTGACTGTTTAGCGAGTATAGGTAGGGGAGAAGATGAGAGAGAAGAGAGATGAGAGAGGTATATGTGAACAGGAGAAGGGAGGTGAAGAGACTGGTGAAGGAGGGTAAGAAGAGAGTGGATGAAGAGTTTGGGAGTAATCTGAGTGTGAAATGGAGGGAGAGCAACAAATTGTTTTGGAAGGAGGTAAAGAAAGTAAGACAGTGTGAAAGAGGAAATAGTAGGGGAGTGAAAGATGGAAATAATAGATTGTTGGTGGAGAAGAGAGAGAAAATGAGATGGCAGGAGCATTTTGAGGATTTGTTGAATGTAGAGAGTGAGAGCAGTGCGAGTACAAGTGGTTGGAGAATGGCTGGGAGAAGAAAGGATGAGAGGAGGGAGGAAGGGATCGGTAGGTGGGAAGTAGTTGAAGCAATAAAGAAGATCAAAATATGAAAGGCCCCAGGAATGGATGGAGTGTGTGGTGAAATGCTGAAGTATGGGGGTGAGAGTGTGGTGGAGTTGATATCGAAGTTGTGTAGATTGGCTTGGGAAGAGGGAAGGGTTCCAGGGGACTGGAAATCAGGTATAATTGTTCCTTTATACAAAGGAAAAGGGGAGAGAGAAGTATGTGGTAACCATAGGAGTATTTGCCTTCTTAATGTGATTGGAAAAATGTATGGTAGAATACTCAATGATACAATTAGGCATATAACAGAGGAGCTAGTTGGAGATGAACAGGGGAGATTTAGAATGGGAAAAGGGCGTGTAGATCAGATATTTGTTCTAAGATGTTTAGTGGAGAAGTATCTATAGAAGGAAAAGAAATTGTATGCTGTCTTCATGGACTTGGAGAAAGCATATGGCAGAGTAGATAGGCAAGGTATGCGGAAGATATTAAGAATCTATGGAGTGGTTGGGAAATTGGTGAGAGCAGTGAAGAGTATGTACGAGGGAGGTAGGGCTACGGTGCGAGTGGATGGTGAGCTGAGTGAGTTCTTTGATCTAAATGTGGCACAAAAACAGAGATGAATGATGTCTCCATGGCTGTTTAATATATACATGGATGGGGTTGTAAAGGAGGTGCAAGGTAGGGCAGTGGATGTGGGGGTGGCTCTAATGAATGTGGGTGAGGTGTGGAAGATTCCGGTGTTGATGTTTGCTGATGATACAATATTGTAGAGATGAATAGGAGCTGCATGGTTTGGTGAATGAATTTGGGACAGAGTTTAAGAAAAGGAATCTGAAAGTTAATGTAAACAAGAGTAAAGTTATGGTGTTTGAGAGGAATGAAGTCATAGAATGCACAGTGAGGTTAGATGGTGTGCAAATGGAGAATGTGAATGCATTCAAGTACTTGGGTAGTGTAATGAGTAAAGATGGAAGTTCTGGGGATGAAGTGCTTGAAAGGGTACAGCAGGGAAGGAAGGTAGGTTTACTGAAAGCGGTGATGAGAAATTGGGAGGTGAGCATGGAAGTTAAGAAGGCACTGCATGATAGTACTGTTGTAGCGCAGGTGCTTTCAAATAGCCCGCCGCTGTGTTTGTTTATGGACCAGAAATTCAGTGTGGTATTGAAGCAGAGTGTTGGTGTTGGACTGTTGGGGGTGAGTCGCCTATCATGTAACATTAAGGTAATAGTTACACTTCCTTGTAAAGAACGAGTAACATATTTCTTTTGTAGGCATACATTTTTTTTTTTGTTTTTGTGAGAGGAATCGGACGTTTGTTTAGGTGGTGCTGGGGTGAAGGAAAATTCAGTATAGCTTGGTTTAGCTAAGAAATGAGCACTGCTGTAGTTTATGGCCGAGTTGTTTGTAATTGTCTGTATTCGTTGGTGACAATATTAAGTCAGTTTAGCCATTAAAAAAGATGAACATGTGGATTTCGTGTAGCTGTGTTCCCGCGCTGAGAGCTTGATGCGAGCCTTTCTATGGCTGACACCATCGGGGCTAGGTGCGGGACATGACCTTTATTTGAACATTTTCTTTCAGTTTTATCCTTCTGGGTCGCTTCTTAGTACATTTTTTAGAGTTATCTGAGGTGACCATAGTATAGCACCGCACACTTCTTTTAGGTTGGGCGAGAGAGAGGTGGGGAAAGGGCTAAGGTGGTACAGTGGTGGACTTTCCCCTAGATTCTTTCACTACGATCCTCCTTGGTTGGGATTATTCTTATTCTTCCCTCACTCCGTTAGAGGTAATCACAGTCTTAAAGATCGTGTTCATTTGAAGGTTATGTATAAAAATGTAGTGCTATTTTGTGTAACGTATGTTACCTGTGCTTTTGCCAGTTTTCCTTAAGCAGGGTTTAATTTATCCCTCATGTATGGTATTTTTTTCTGTCAATATGTCGTCATGGATAATAATTATTGTATAACTTACTACTATTCACAAAGTTGGTTGCCTAGCCTTGCATAAATATTTATCCTGATTATTATTTCAGTTCACTAGTGGAATGCCTAGCCTGCTGTACATGACCTTGTAGGACACATATATTTTTCTTTTTCTCCGTTTTAAGTTCTATAGCTCAGCCTAGGATGTATTTCCACAGTTTATTTTTCTTTCCAAATGTTCCCAATGCATGGCCTAACCAGAATTATTTTGGGGTCAATGATATATTATAATTATTAATGTAATGATGGTAAATAGGATTGAATCTTGATTTCTTTTACTCATATATTATTATTATTATTATTGCTGTTAGTATTAGTATTGCCTAGTATCTTGATAATACAGTATTGAGGTGAGAGTTCATTATAACATTGGGAGGAACCACATTATTGTAATCAAAGTAGGCTACATTATTGTATTTGCCCACAGTGGGGTTTAAGTGGGGACCAGAAGAGTCGCGGTCGTGTGGTTTTCCCCAGTATTAGCATTCAAGTACCAGAGTGTGGATGGTCTTACTGTGTACCCCCCTGGTGTCGTGGAGCCCCAAGACGAGTTACCCAGTGGAAGCGTGTCACTCACAGTAGAAGGTGGTGGTGACGGACTGATCTGTTAAAGCAGACCTTCTACCTATACTGTATGACCATTATTTTCCCCATTGGGTACCTAAGTAGGTTGGGGTTGTGAATTAATTTTGCATTTTATAAGTGTCTGTGTTAAGGAGTGGTAGTGACTGGTATGTTTGGAGGTAACTCTATCTATGCTATATGAACACTTTGCCTTGTGTACCTAAGTAGGTTGGGTGTGAATTATTTTGTATCTTTATGAGGTTGGATGGCGAGGATATGGAGAATGTGAGTGCATTCAAGTACTTGGGTATTGTGATGAGTAAGAATGGAACCTTGGGGGATGAAGTGCGTGAAAGGGTACAGCAGGGAAGAAAGGTTGCTGGTTCACTGAAAGCAGTAATGAGAAATAGGGAGGTGAGTAAAGAAGTTATGAAGTCACTGCATGATAGTATTGTGATTCCTACCCTGACGTATGGAAGCGAGGCATGGACCTTGCAAGGGGGGAACGCCAAGAGTGAGAGCAGTGGAAATGAGCTATTTGAGAGCAGTATGTGGAGTGACATGGAGGGACAGGTTGACGAATGAAGTGAAAGAGCGTTATGGGGTGGATGTGGATGTGGTTGAGCAGATTAGGAGAAATACACAGAGGTGGTTTGGACATGTGGAGAGAATGGAGAATGAACGACTGACTAAGAGGGTGTATGTAGGTGAGATGGAGAGAGGGAGAGGGAGGGGAAGCCCGAGGATGAGGTGGAGGGATGGAGTTGAGAGGTATATGAGGGAGGGGGGAGTGAGTTGGGTGAGGGTAGTCAAATGGTGCAGAGCGACTTGGAGGCGTTTTGTCTGCGGCCACCCTTTGCAGGATTAGGGCGTCGGGCTATAGATAGATAGATAGATAGGTAGATAGATAGATGAGCATTATGAGGTAACTTTCTATACTGTACAAACGCTATTTTGCCATTGTGTACCTGTTGTTGGGCTGTGAATTACTTTTGGTCTATAAGCCATTACCAAGGAGGCACATTTTTTTGTTTTATCACAATTAAATATTTGGTGGGTTGCGATGAATCATCGTTACTGGTTTGCAACCCTTGTAGATGCCTGGGCTAAATTTATTGTATTACCTATCTAAGTTAGAGGTTCTAGAATTATATAACCTGGTCTTGAGGGTTGCACTTTCTTCTCCCACCAAAGTGATTATCTCTTGTAGCGTCTGAAAAGGGTTTCCTAAATCACATTCTGGTCAAGGCGGTGCTGTTTTTTTTTTTTTTTTTTTGGGGGGGGGGGGTCAGCTTACTCTGGCAGTCAGGTTGGTCTTCCACTGTATGCTCCGGCTTATGCTACCGCAAGGAGGGCAGAGGAAGAACAACTGTGCCAGTTTTGAGACTTGACCCTGTGACCCAGTAATTTTTGTGATTGGGAAGTGTGGCATTCCATCATCCCCGTTTTTTTTCTTTTCCTTACCGATGGTCTGTTTTTGTTTTTTTTTCCCTCTGTGCCGCCACACTGTGATCCCTACTTTGACGTACGGAAGCGAGGCGTGAACCTTACTAGAGGGGAACAAGTCAAGAGAGAGAGCAGTGGAAATGAGTTGCCTCAAAGGAGCATGTGGAGTGACATGGAGGGACAGGTTGACGGGTGAAGAAGTGAAAAAACGTTTTGGGGTGGATGTGGATGTGACTGAGAAAATTAGGAGAAATACACTGAGATGTTTTGGACATGTGGAGAGAATGAGGAATGAAAGACTGACTAAGAGGGTGTATGTAGGTGAAGTGGAGGGAGGAAGAGGGAGGGGGAGACCGGGGATGAGGTGGAGGGATGGAGTTGAGAGGTATACGATGGAGGGGGGGAGTGAGTTGGGGGAAGGGGGGTCAAATGGTGGGTGACTGAGCGACTTGGAGGCGCTTTATCTGCGACCACCGTTTGTGGGATTAGGGTGTCGGGCTATAGATAGATAGATAGACGGCTTCAGTGATGTTATTTAATTCTTGATATCAGCTGTAATAAACAGATAGTCTTAAAATCACCAGGTTCCTATGTTCTTGACCCTTTTAAGTTTCAAATATGTATACGATTGCTTGCTTATACTATGATCATCATTCAAACGCATGGCCAGTCATTTGTAAACCATACGATTGAATATTAAATTGAAAAAGTATTTTCAAAAGCAGCTATTCTTGATAGTAATTCTGAACAATCGTGACATGTTTACCGTAAAAAATGCTGAAAATTCTTACTGAATGTACAAGTGTCATTATAACCAATTTTCTTTCCTAGAATATGGCTCAACAACCGACGCTACGGTGAGGCCATAGTTGTCTTGCTGAGTAAGCATGCGATAGAGGCGAAACAAACCTAGTCCACTGATCTGACTGGTCTGATCTTACAGATGCAAACTGGGTTGACTGGGCTGACGTGGTGAAGTGGAGGCATGGATGAGAGTGTCCTGGAGTAGTCAGGTGGTGGAATGGTGAGGGTGGTGTGAGGGTGGAATGGAATAATGTGGAGGGCGAATGTGTGGAATGGGATGGGATGCGGTTGGGTTGTGTGGCGGCTGACAAGGGAGGGTGGGAGGTTACCACAGGTGAGCTTTGGTGGGGTAGTGTTGGGGGCTGGGATAAGTGCAACACTGAGGGCTTATAACACAATCCTACTGACGCACACTGCAGCTTAACTGGCTTTTGGTGAACATGGAGCCAGTGTAGATATTGATGAGGGGCGCAGGTAATGACTCATCCTGCGGCTACAACAACACCAGCACCTCTGCATAGCCTGCCACATATAATTCTTCGTTTAACACATTATCTACGAGTGTCTGTATATTCCCTAATTTGATGCACTATAAAGCTGGCAGAAATAGAAAACAACAGCATATTTTGTATTTAAAGAAAGTATTTAAACAAATCCAGCTAATATTGTAATCTCAGTTCCTTGTCGGCTCATTATCACTTACGCCGTCAGCTTGTATTGTTGACTGAAGTACATACGGTTGGAAGTACTAGTAGTACAAACAACAGGAGGTGTCTTGGCCCATGACGAGGTTATCTGTTGGAAAAGAAACAAAAAAAACATTCTATTAATATATAACCAACGTGTATGAGAAAAGCATAGGAGAGAGGAAGACTCACCCAACCACCACATCATCTGGTTAAACCAAGAAAAAAAAAACTACGTTTTATAGAATGAACAAGCATGGAAATTTTTATAGAACGGACAGACGAGGAACAACTATGCGCTCAGCAGTCTCGTATTCAACAGAGTTGTAAAGCAAAGTCGGCTAATATTGTCACTCAAGCAAATGTCCCTCTGACGTGGGAATACACTTCAGTCTGGAAATAATTAACACTGCTGTTGCTGGTAACCTAATCCATTGTTGCTCTGTGCCAGTATTAAGGTAATTTACCCTATATTATTGTTGCATTTCTTGTTTTTGAGGTTCATTCTTTCTAGTCTCTATCATTCTGTATTTCGATCATATCACATGGCCAGATTTGTTAAGAGAAAATCTTTGTACTAGGTCTCCTCTGAATCGTGGCTTTTTTTTCTTCTTTTCTTAACAGGAAACGTATATCGTTTCTTTAGTCGCTCTTCGTAGCGTAAATATCGCTGCACTTTTTCGAGTTTGTCTATGACCATAATGAAATTCTGGTACCATTACTGCACACAGTATTCTAAGTGTGGTTTAACTAAAGACGTATAAAGCATATAGTGAACATCGGGTGTTTTATTATCAAAGGTCCTTGCGATGAGGCCAGGCATTTTGTTTGCCCTGTTACTGGCTGCTATATTCGTACACTGTTTTAAGTTTTTGAGGTTGTTACTGATGAAAACTTCTGCGTTCTCAGTGCAGTATTGATCTTGTAGTACATTTCTGTCGCCGTTAATCTATAAAAATTTCATCTGCGATTTTTCACTCCAGTTCATTAACTAATTCAGGTAATTGCTTTCGTAATTACTTTACCTCCTATCTTCGTGTCAGCTGCAAATTTCACTACCTAACAAACGAATCTATTTTCTTTATCATTGATATAAATCTCACCTTTCTTACCAGACGCCGGTTAAACTTTCGCATGTCAGTCGTCCTGCCTCACAAACTTCCTCCACCAGTGCCGGTCTTGATAGAGCTGCTGTTCCTCCACTTTCTCCAGTTGTCTTCCCTTCTTTTGCTATGCGTTTTTGATGTTATCTTTCCATTATGTTCTAGGTCTTCCGGGCTGCCTACTACCCTCTGGTGTCCAATCATAGTGTCTCCTTGGGAAGCGTTGTTCTCCCATTCTCTTTACGTGGCCGAACCATCGCAGTTGTCCCATCTCCACATAGTTCAGTATGCTTTCAGCTCCAAGAGAAACTCTTATTCTCTCATTCCTGATTTAATCCATTCTTATAGCTCCAAGAATTGGTCTTAAAACTTTCATTTCACATGCTTGGAGCTTACTTTTAGTCTTGCTGTTAAGAGACCAAGCGTCATGGCTGTGAGTCAAGATTGGTCTCAGGATATTCCCCCCTCCCTCCCTTTATAATGTGTCCGACTCTGTGCATAGGCTTCACAGCCTGCTTCCTAGGCCCAGTGGTCTCCTTCATACCATACACTTCCACAAGTCACCACTGTGGCTCTAATACCCACAGTCCATATTGAATAAATGCTAGGGCTGTTTCATACAGGACTGGTGTATTGGTATTAGCTGGGATACTTTTACATGTCGGCGGGTCTTTTGGTAGATCAGTACAGTCTGCTTTTATGAAACTGAAGTCCTTAAACTTTTCCTTGCCCAGCGGGGATTCAAACCTGGGTCCATTAGGACTGCAGGCCACTCCTCTACCGATTAGCTGTAGATGGTTTTCTGTGCTTTGAGAAATAAATTTTTGTCTTTCAGAAGTGGGTATAATAAATGAAAATAGTTGTTAAATTTGCTGATTCTATTGTGTAGCTCAAGGGACATATCGTTTTCTGTTCCAAAGACAACCCCGAGATATTTAAAAGTCTCCGATTGCTTTAGAATATGGTCTCCCAAGGTGATGTTCATTCCTTGTTGGTTTCTTGATAGATGTAGTACTTCTGTTTTGGTTCTGCATCTCGTCTCATTTGCAACCAGTTCCTCATCCCATGCATCTATAAGTTGTTGCAGGATTTCCTAGGATGATGTTATCAGAGCAAGGTCGTCTGTATAGCCATAGATTTCTCCGTCCAAGTTAAGTTATTCAGTGTTACGGCTGCAATAATCCATGAAAAGAATGAACAATAAGGGCGACAGCACACTTCCCTGCCTAGCTCCTGTTGCTACAGCAAACCAATTTTGATTTGACTATTGCATTTTGACCCTATATTTGTTGTTTAAGCATGTACTTTTAATGGCATTGTGATGTTTTGCAGGGATTTCATATTCTTCCTTTGCTAAGATGTTCCTGAGGATTCTTCTAGGCATCCTGTCAAAAACCTTTACAAGGTCTAGAAAGGCTATTTACAGGTTCATGTTCCACTCCCAGTTTTTCTCATATACTTTCTCTGAGTTGTAGATGAGGTCAGTCGTAGATATATTTGGTAGGAATCCATGCTGCCATTCTCGTACCACCAATTCTCTGTTTTCTCTCCAGGACCCTCTCTTAGACCTTTGTCATATGGTGCATAAGAGCAATTCCTCTGTAGTTTTGGCAGTTTGTCTTGTTGCCCTTTCTGTGAATTGGACAGATTAAGGATTTATTCCAACCAGCTTAAAGGCCGCCTTTGTCGGCCTCCGCTCGATGTCAAGTCAGTTCCTATTTCCGGTCGAAAGGTAACAGAAATCTGAATTACTCTAGCCGTGAGGGAGACAGAACGAGGAATTTTCCCTAATTTTCATCCTGCTGGAACACCTGTTGAGAGAGAGAGAGAGAGAGAGAGAGAGAGGATAGTAACATTTGCTATTATGCTATACATAAGGAGTATAAGGAGGGAGGAAGGAGAGGCGAGAGTGATAATATAACAAACACGTCAATCTTGTCTCTTCTATCATGCTGGTAATTTCAGTGCCGAACCAAGGACGAATCCATTTCCTCCACTAAAAGCAAATGCTAAATTTCTAACAAAATGCCAGAAATGAGTCATAACTCGGAACGGGTGGCCCAGTCGGACTGGAAATTGTTTTATTCTTCAAGTTAGAGCATTTTAACTATACCTTGCTCTAACAAAAATTGTGCTATGTTTTGCCGTTTTGCTGTGTTACGGCAACAGACAAACAAGCATACAGAAATCGGATCATTGTAATAATCATACATCGTCTGCATTCATTGCTCCATCCCAGCACTTCTCAAAGATGTCTCTAATCTAGGCAAATCCCTCCTCTTCGATGTTTTTGAGAATTTCTGTTGGTATTTCGTCCTCAACACGGGCCTAACCATTCCTCATACTCTTTAGGGCTACTTTAACTTCACTGACGGTAATTGGTTGATCTTCTGACTGCTTCTGTACATAATATATCACTGCATGATCAAGGTCATCATCAAGGTTGTTTGGCATATTTAGCAGTATTTCCAAGTGGTCCTTCCACTGACTCCCTATCTCTTAAGGGTCTTTGAGGAGGTTCGTGCCTCTTTGATCTTTAATGGCATAGGTTGGGGGTGAAGAGGTTTTTCGATAATTTTTATCCAGGTTGTAAATCATCTTTTGCGTCCCAACTAGGTCTTCTCCCAGATCTCTCCCGATTCTTTGCCATGCTTTGTGTTTAGCATTCTTTTTTACTCTCTCTGCTAGTCGCCTGGCCTCTTCGTATATCTGTCTGTCGTGCTGTCTTCTGGTCTTCATCCATTTTCTAAAAGTAGTCATTTTTCTAGCGACTGCAGATTTAACCTCGTCTCTCCACCATGGTGTTTGCTTTTTCTTCTTGCCGTAAGTTGTTCTACAATGGATAGTTGCCTTTGTAGTTTCTTTCACTGCGGTCAGAATGTTTTTCTAACTGTCCTCAGTGCTATGCACATCAACCTGGGAGCTTTGATGTTGCTGAATCTTTCTCTCATATTCCTCTTTGCAGGCGGGATCTTTAAGATTTTCAACAAGGAATCTTTCTCTCGCCACATTTCTGAATGGTTTCGATCTGGAGATTATGCATTTTTGCAAGCACTAGACGATGGTCAGCATCTCCTGAGATTGATGGAATACTTTTTTTTTTTTTTTGTTCTACGCTGGACAACGGCTTCTGGGCCTATCCCAAGGCGCAGCAGTCCTCCTACACACCTCCACATGTCACCACTTTGGCATTAACACTCACCGTCCATATTGAATATATGCTTGGGCTGTCTCACACAGGAATGTTGGCATTAGTGGGGGTAAATTTACGACATGTTGGCTGGTCTTCTGGTAAATCAGTAAAGTCTGCTTTTATGAAATTCAAATCCTTAAACTGTTCCCTGCCCCATCCGGAATTCGATCCTGGGTCCATTAGGACCGCAAGCCGACTCTCTACCGATTCAGCCACTCGACGTCTTTGAAGATCTTTTCATTATTACTTAATATCAGTTCTATCATTGATTTGTCAGTACAAGTTTGACGGGTAGAGTTCCATCGGTACCAAGTCCACTTATGGCATCCTGTGTTTATGAAATGCATTCATGATGGATATTTGATTTAAAATTCAAAATCTATTATACTATGGCCAGCTGGGTTTAATTCTTCTTTGCTAGAGCCACCATTAACATGATCTTTTCCAAGTCTTTCCCTGCCAACATGTCCATTCAGATTTCCCATTACTATGATGTTTTCGAAGGGTATGTGATTTTTGACATCTCGCAGCTCTTGATATAGATTGTTGGTCTACCCCGTTGTGGGACATAAACTTGTAGGAAACTCGTATCAGTTTCAGCAGTTTTAATTGAGGAACGAAGGATTCTTTTCATTTCTGAAAACTGTGTGACTTACTCTTTGTACAAGTTCATCAGTTTGAATTACTCCTGCTCCATGTCTGGCATCCTCATCTCCACTGTACAGTAGATGGTACTTACTTTGGAGCACCTTAGTGCCCTTACTCGTGAACCTAGTCTCACAGAGACCAAGAATGTCCAGGGATCTTTCCTACATAAGTTGAACCATTTCTTCCTCTTTTCTGCCCGAAGTGCCAATATTAAGTGTTGCAATTCGTGATGTTTTGTTTCCAAGAGGTTTCCAGTTGCATTGTCCAAATCCGGCCGGGGTTGGTTGATCAGTGATGTCCACGTTCCTAGGCAAAGTTTGCATTTCCTGAGCAGTAGGGTTTTAAGTATAGTCGGCTTGCTAGGCCTGTCGCTCTCCTAGAGACTGCTAATTAGTATCAACCCGCGTCCACTCCCCGGAGGTTACAGATCTCTTGCTACCAGATCCGAGCAGGGACACTAAATGGCATAAGCCACAGCACCTCTTCAAGGTTACACAGTCTCTTGCCCAAGAGGGTAGCAACCCTTGGGCCGCGGTGGATCATTGATATAAACAGTGCAAAGAACTCATCCTTAGACTGCCATTTGAGGAACTCCACTTGTTACTTCTAGCCAATCGGGTGATTCGCCATTTATCACTACACACTGCTATGCGATTCATTAACCAATCACTAATCCATAAACGTAATTGGTTAGAGAGATCGTGAACTTTTAGTCTTAGATGGGGTAACTTATCACATGGTTTCTGGAAAGCTAGGCATATGGCGGTCGACTATATGTTTGTAAAAAATTCAGGCAGATATGTAAGATACAATCCATTTTTGCGAAACCTATGTTGATTATCTCTTACAAGATTATGCTTCTTAAGGAACGAGGCAATTTTATCTCTATTATTCCCCCCCCCCCAAATTTGCATAATAGTGACTCTAGGCTTATTTTGTGGTAGTCTGTGGCGCGTTGTTTATCTCGGATTTTTAAAGATAGGTAATAAATTACGGTACTGATTTTCAGTTGATTAGGTACTCTACATTCAGTTAATGATTCACTGAATATTTCACTTATGGTAAAGACCATCTGTCTTTGACATTCACGGAGTATGCAGGAGAATGTCTGCTCTGGGCCAAATAATTGTTTGGGTCGATTCATTGATGATAATTTAACACATCATGTCCTGTCACTTTGCACATTGTCGACATGCTATCTTCTGGTCATGGGAAAACCGATTCGAGGATGGAAATGTTTACACTACTATCTTTTTGAAAACACTATGAAATCGAATTCACTTTATCGATGTGTGCAATAATCAGGATTATTCGTATATGGCGCCCGTTTTCAACTCTACAGAGTTGCTTCTCGTGTGTTGTAGGGATGGCTCAGTCAGCGTTACCGGTGCCTGACCCAGTCAGCGTATTCGGTTTGCCTAACCTGTATATTTATTCATTTCACACTTCCATTGTCATATCATCCCCCACATCAGCAGATTGAGCCATCCCTGCAACACGTATGATACCACTAGCTTAGTTTTTAGTGGAGTGCAGTTTACGTACCCTTCTCTCTCTCTCTCTCTCTCTCTCTCTCTCTCTCTCTCTCTCTCTCTCTCTCTCTCTCTCTCCATTATCTATCTGTCTATCTATCTATATATATATGCACCACTGTTCTGTAGTTAGTGGACGTCTGCTATATACTCATTCAGTGCAAGTTACCCTCAGGTGACTACACAGAATGACAAGTCAAATGGTTTTCTGTAACCCAGGAAACCAAATACTACACTGGTTAGCAACTACAAAATCAAACAGACGTCTAATGCCTCTGGTGCTCTACTGACTTTTAAGTTCTTCAGCTGGGCCATGCTGCCTAAAGGTTTGCATTTGAGGGTTGGTTAAAGTCTGTTGCCCCCATAATACCACTCGGGGAAGAAGTGGCTTGTCACCAGCGCCATAAATATTGGCTTTGAGTGGCTTAGCCCCGAGTCCGTACGGTATTGGTGGAGAAAAAAGATTGGATGATAGATACGTATAGACACCAATATGTACAATGGTTTTTATTCTGGAGAGAGAGAGAGAGAGAGAGATGGATCGACGGACGGGCGCGCGTGCGCGCATGTGTGTGTGTGTGTGTGTGTGTGTGTGTGTGTGTGTGTGTGTGTGTGTGTGTGTGTGTGTGTGTGTTCATATGTGCGTGCGTGTACACGTTTGTGGTTATGTTTGTTTTCGGGCAACCAGGGTGAGCGTTGTGTCCTAAAAAGAAGTAAATAACATCGTATAATTAAGATGTATAATTTCCCCAGCAGTAATGCTTATGACAGCTGAAGCAGTTTTTTTTTTTTTTTTTTTATGTTTATGATGTGAGGAATAACGAGTTGAGATACCTTGTCACCCCTGTACCACCTCTCTACGCCTCCTCATTGCCCTTTCCTCATAGTCCCTCCCACCACCCTCCATATCACTCAGTCTCTTTCTGATCTCCCTGCTTTGTCTCTCTTCCTCCTACCGCCCTCCTTCTCAGTCTCTCTTCCTTCCAACTTCTTCCCTTTCGGTCTCTTCCTACCACCACCCATGATCTCAAATTCTATTCCTCGCACTACCCATCATCTCAGTCTGTATTCCTCCCATCCCTCCAACGGTATCTCTTTCTCCACCACCTCGTCGTCAGTCTCTCTTCGTTCCACCACCCATTTTTTCAATGTCTTGTCCTTCCATCCCCATTAGTTTTTATTCCCCCCTCCTCCATCAGTCTTAATTCCTCACAGTACCCATTCTCTCAGTCTCTGTTCAACTCACCAATCTCCCTCTCAGTCTCCCTCCCACCACCCTTCTTCAAAACTTTTATTTTTTTTCCCTGTTGCCTCCCTCTAAGTCTCCTCTCCTCTTCTCCACCCTCCCAGTCTCTCTTCCATGCAGTGAAATGTACCAAGATTATGTCAGATTCCAATTCAATGTGAACAGGGATTTAGGGCCGTTACGCTGTGATTGGAATTGCATATCCCGACTCAAAATGTTGATGCAATATGAGAATTTCGTTTTGCTGGGCGCGGTGCGGGCATGATGTTTCTCACTGACACCTACATAATGTCTGGCATAACTGAAATGTTAAGAACGTGGCTAGATGAGACGGGTGTTCAGATTCTACTTTTTACTCCGCCCCGCACGATGGGATGCAGTGTGACGAGGCTGTTAGCCCAAAACTTACGTATAGGCTATAGGCCAGTCATCCCCAATGCAGCTATCAGTCACGGTCCATTTTATCTAACAATTTTTTTTTTTTCACAGAAACATATTATTTTCAGCGTATTTTGATGTGCTGTGTTGAAATATAATTATTTCTTTTGAAAAAAGTCATCGTATTATACGACAAAGTATCAGAAATGATTATACCGGAATCCGGTTACTTCCTTTGCGCATGACCTTGAAATCGTTTGGAATTAATCATGTCATCATTGGAATCTAACTTGGATATCATATTTACGAAAAAGGGAGTTGATAAAACAATATGTGAATAAACAACATGCTAAGCAAGCATAATATGGAGAGAGAGAGAGAGAGAGAGAGGCGCACAGGATAGACATGGTGAAGTGAAACCAGAAATCTCTTCACAACCAAAAGCATCTTTAATGGTGAAAATAAGAACAACAAATATGAAATATCAGTTTCTTCGTATATGTGGCAGAATCAAATTATTTTTTTTCTGATAATACTGTACTAGAGGTCCTTAATGAAAATAGTATTCTGTCTATCTGTCTGTCCATTGCCAGACACCTTAATTCCGTAAGGGGTGGCCACAAACAAATCGCCTTCATGTCGCCCTGTCTAACGCTGTTTCACTGCCCTGCTCCCAGCTCACACCCCCTCTCCACTCCGTCCCTCCATCTCATTCTTGGCCTCCCTCTCCCTCTCTACCCCCTCCACCTCACTCGCATACACTCTCGTCGTTGTTCTCTCGCTCTCCATCTTCACCACATGGTCAAACCACCTCATTGTATTTCTCCTAACGCTTCATATCACATCCACATCCTCACCACAATAGTCATCTGCTTCCTCTTTTGTCAGTCTCTCTCTCCATGTAACTCCACATGCTCCTCTCAGATTTCCACTGCTTTCTCTCTTGACTTGTGTCCTTCCAAGAAGGTCCAAACTTCACTTCCATACGTTAGGGTTGGTATCACAGTACTGTCATGCAGGGACTTTACTTCCATGCTCATATCCCTGCTTTCAAAGAACCAGCAACCTTTCTTCCTTGTTGCACCCTTTCAAGCACTTCATCCTCTAAACTTCAATCCTTACTCATCACACTACCCAAGTGCTTAAACGCACTCACATTTTTCATTTCCTCATCATCCAACTTCAATGTACATTTATTGGCTTCATTTCTCGTGAAGACCATGACTTTACTGTTTCCAACATTCATCTTTAGATTCCGTTTCTTACACACTCCTCTGAACTCATTCACCAAGCCTTGCAGTTCCCCTTCATCTTCACTTAACAATACAGTATCATCTGCATTCAACAGTACAGGGAGTTTCCAAACACTGCCCTGTCTCATTAACCCTAGATAGCTATAGGTCTTTTTTTGTAACACCACATGCATTCCTGGCTATTATTCACCCGACCCTGGAAGGAAAAAAAATGTTCTAATCAATATTTATTCATGAAACTTGGTATAAGTGTGGACGAACCTCTGTTGTTCACACCGATGTAAGGATTAAAGAAAATTTAATGAGAGGTGGCAGTGTAAAAAAAAAAAAAAATCCTGAGAACATTTTCTTGAAAAAAAAAAAAAGTTCGAGAGTTGATGGCTAAATATATACGAGTAAAAACTTTTTTGTCCTTATTTTATACTCCTTAACTGCATCCTCAGAACCTCCCAAACACAGGCTGCTAGCTCCTCTTTTATCAGAAAACCATAAGTGAAAACTACTGCTCACTCAATAGGCATAGCCGGCAGAAAGTCACCCGACCACTGTAAACAAAATATGAAGACCGAGGTGTAGAGCTTCACCCACCCACCCAACACTGAGTCTCAACAAACAATGCAGCTACTGAGAGAATGTCCTGGAGATAAAGGAACCATGTGTATAATACGGTGTTGCAATACCACTGGGTGAATTTCACCCATGCATGGCTGTCCAGGATTAAGGTCGCTCCAACATCCACTGTCCTACCTTGTTTCTCTTTTACAACCCCATCCATATACAGACTAAACAACCATGGGGACATGAGACATCCGTGTTTCAATCCAACATGCAAATAGGAAAATTCACTCAGTTAGCCTTAGTCCCCTCATACATATTCTTCACGGCATTCAACAACTTCGCTTTTACTCCATATATTCTTAATACTTTCCACATTCCTTGTCTATCCACCCTGTCATATGCTTTCTTCAGATCCATTAAGGCTGCATACAACTTTCCCTTCTCTAGAATCTTTTCCACTAAAGACCTGAGAATGAGTATCTGATCTACACAACCTCTTCCCTTCCTAAAACCTCCCTGTTCTTCACCAGCTAATTCCTCTGTTTTTTCCTTAGCTCTCAGGATACTTATTGACTGAGTTAGGGAAGTACAAGAGGAAAACTAGAAACTTTTAGCAACAAACATGCTTAAAACACTCTCCCCAGCTATGTGCTGGTCCCAAGCCTGGATAAATCGGGAGGGTTTGATTCAGGATTGGCATCCAGCTATAAAACTTGCCAAGACCAAAATGACTGTGCTGCATGGAGAAGATTGGTCAAACACATCTACCCCTTATGGGACTGGGAAAAGGTGAACATAAGCAAAAAATATTGATAATGGTTTTTCTAATAGAGAAAGGAAGAATACGTATCTGAATATTCGTAAGATTGGGGTTAGAGGATCTGGTTCATTTAGCTTAATTCTGTTGTGTACCGTCAGATAAAAAAAAAAAAAGCTTTAGGTAAAATACATGAGCGTGTAGTGGGCTGCATTATCACTGACTCAGATCCGCTTCCTGTGTTTGTCTGCATTTCAGTGAACATAATTCTTAACATGGTATACGTCACTAGAGAAGTACGGAGCACACTAAAGATAGCAAAATTATCATTAAGTCCAAATTCTCGGGGAGTTTTTTTTTTTTCCCTGTCTGAGAAATGTGGTAGAATCCGATCCTTCAAAAACTACTTTTAACTTTATTTCTGGTAATACACATCATACTGACCATGAGCAAGTAGTTATTTACGTTATGCAGACCTTTACTTGGCGATTACGGCACGAGTAGCACATCCTTCCAATTTAACAATGTCTCCAATATGGGATAAGTTCGTTACAAAGAATGTATTAATGCAAAAACTTTTCATAATGAAAGAAAAGCATTCTAGAGCCGAGTGCTAACCGCCAGCCAGAATATGCTATCGGCCAAGTCCAAGATTTAGGCCATACCTTGATACCCTGAAAATTTCATATTGATAACTAAAGCCGTTCATGAGAGATGATGGTGCTCAAGGCGGCTGATAAAAACTAGTTGATCTTTGAAAGCCATTTTGGCGACCTTGACCTTGACCGCGAGTGCGTATTTTCGAACTCGCCCAAGATTTTGTCCATATCTTGATACCATAAAGTTTTCATGTTGATAACTCAAGCCGTTCATGAGATATAATGGTGCTAAAGGCGGGTGATAAAAACTAGTTGACCTTTGGCAGCCATTTTGGTGTCCTTGACCTTGACCCCGAGCGCCCATTTTCGAACTTGGCTAAGATTCTTGCCATATCCTGATACCCTGAAGGTTTCATGCTGATAGCTCAAGCCGTTCATGAGATATAATGGGAACACACACACACACACACACACACACACACACACACACACACACACACACACACACACACACACACACACACACACACACAGGCGAACTAAAACATTATCACTCTGCCTTCTAAAGGCGGGCGATAACAATCATCCGAGCTTTGCAAAAGGCTTTTCTAGTAGTACTAGTTCAAGTTAATTCATGAAATGTAGCTTTGTGTGTTACATATTACGCACACATGCGGAAGCACGAGGGGGTTATGTGTTTGGTCCAGTTTGTCTGGCCTTCCTTTACGTCTCTCTGTCTGTTAGCAACAGTATGGAAAAACGATGTCAGTAATTATAACTTAGGGCAACGTCAACTCACCTGTTTCGATCTGATTTTCACTAGACTTCGGGAAAAGGTTGAAAGATAGGGATGGGTAAAGTTACTCAATTTTGAGAGCAGTCAGTCAGAGGTATTTCCACATGGCATGGGCAAGGGTTAGGTCTTCTAATCTTAATTGGTTTAACTCGATTTGGATCAAACTTGATGGAAGAGTTTATATTAGCCAAGTTTGAAATTTTCAGTTTTCAGAACAAGCAACCAAAAGTCAAAATCACAGGGTTAGGTGAAGGTAAATAGGTTTTATGCGATTTTAACAAAGTTGGTGTATGGGTTTCGGGTCAGGTAAGGATGAAGTAACTCGAATTTGAGATCAATCAGCCAAAGTTCGCGGGCGCAGGTTAGGGTCAAAAGTTATGCCTTCAGGCCCCTCCACACGATCACTGGGCACCTGCCATTGCTGGGCAAGTTGTTCGTCAGTTTCAAGGCATGGTGATGAATCATGGTCTAGGAACCGTGTCAATAGCGGTGAAGATGCTTCATTTCATCACGTCTAGGGGATTATTTCTGATCACTTTTTTTTTTTTTTCATATGCTTACTCCAACACCACAAGTGCCTGCTGTTCTTGTGGACGGACATTTAGACTAATGGCACGGTACACTTTCGTAGCTCTTTTTTACGTCATGCTTTTCCAAGTTCACCATGTATTATTATGGGCACAAATTACCTTGAAAATGCATAAAAGGCATAAAAAGTAACCACAGTCCCCCATAAACAATTGCGCTTCTTACTCATTTCGCATTTCATGGCCATCAGATTTACCATTGATGCAGTGTAGGACTTTCAGCAGAAACATGAAAGTTACTACCTCCGACGTTATTAAATGGCAGGAATGGATGACTAAAAAATAGCTTGCAAAAGTCTTTATGCACCAGAACTCGTCAAACCATCTTCAAAGCACCATACTTGGCACAGTTTCTATCCGTCACCAGAAGCACAGAGTTTAAATTTTGCCACAGTAAATACATGGGACCCCAAAACGGAGGAGTTAATGTTTATGTTAACCCTTTCGTTGTAAATGATGCATCAGGGTATTGTATTCAGGCTATCTTAAAAAGATTCTGATGAGATAAGAGATATCCTTGCAGCAAACAGTTTCAGAACCTATCTCCTATAATCCTTTTTCTGCTGTTGGTGTGTGTAAAAATTATATTTTGTTCAGTTGAAAACGATTTTGTTCGGTCGAGAGAAATCCTGGTTGTAAAAAGATTAAACAAAATTTCTCCTAATAGAAATACTAATTACAGTGGTGTCATGCAGGTTACGGTCTAATTAGCTTAAATTCTGCAATGCACCACTAGATGAAAAATATCCCTTATAAAACTGGCAGATATTTAGCGAGCAGCATTATCAGTAATTTAGACCACACGCTTGTGTAGCGACCTTGGGCCAGTGCCAGATCTCTTGCATTTTTATTCTGCTTATTTCACCCGATAAACATAGCCACATCGAGGCTTTCGTATAGCTGTGTTGGCTTTCCGGAAAATTTGGTTAATTCAATTGACCATATTCTAGTTGCATAGTAGTAGTAGTACTGCTACTACTAGTACTTGTAGTAGTAATAGTAACCCCAAGTTCATCTGAATGCGAACCTAGTATAGTGTAGGTTGAAGCCGGCCTCCAGTTGCCTTTCGCGGTAGAGGAGGAAGTTGGGGGACGTTTGTATAACCGGGCAGCAGAGCCGGTCGATTGAATCAGTGCCACCACGAGAAGGAGTCCCTCTACAGCACCTCTCGTGGCAGAGAAAACAGCATAGTACATTTCCAATGGAGTATCTTACAGTATACTTCATACGTTTAACATGACCACAGATGAGGTTTTGGAATAAGCAGTGTTGGTTTTGGGAGGCCTTGGTAAACCCACTCACTCAGTACATGGAAGGAGAAATAATGTTTCGGTATAGTTATGAAGTCATTGTGAAAAGTGAAATATTTGTTGCATCATTTTATTTACAAGTGTTAGTACCAGTAAACTGATAGTCATGCATTCCATCACACCAGTTTAGCACATCTTAACGTACGACCACACCAACGAAAACATCTTGTGGAAAGTTATATTCTCTGAACAGTAGCATTCAGCATTAACTCAACAATGTTGCCGGTGTTGCTCTACTCTAGTCTGCCTAGCCCAGTAGAGCCACCGACTGCAGTTAAGCAACATCCCCTATGGGGTCGTCCCATAGCTTCTTTACACCTTTATTATGCTTGTGACTTAGTGACGCATGTGCCGTGCAATGCAACATAAGTAGTATGATGCTTGGGCATATTCTACAGGCATGGTAGGTGTGATCTGTGATTTCACCCAGCCCCAATCACACCTGGTAGCTGAGGAGGACTGGGTGATGTCCTGTCAGTACCTATCTAGGTGAACTCAGTCAGCTCTATTGAAAGATACCTTTAATGGGTAGAAGTCGGGGGGAAGGGTTTGTAGTATGATGTTCTGATAGAGATGTTACATTGCCATGTGTGTGAAGTGAATTGTAGGTGTTTCTTCATTGTTAGTATAGAAATGCCTGGGAATGGACTGTTGCAGAGGGTCTTGTAATTTTTGTTTAGTGATTGCTTTGTGTTTCTGGTTGTGTTGTGTGAGTCTGTCATGTATTGACAGAGGTGTTAATAGTTATTCTCTGACAGGGAAGATTTAAGTTTAAAAGCGTAAGTGTGTAAGTGAGCTGTGGTAATGGTTTTGATACAGCCCATAATGATGCATATGACTGTGTTCTGTACTGACTGCAAGGTGTTGTTGTGATTTTCAGATAGGATGAAGGCCCGTGGGAGATAATGGATATCATTAATCTACTACCGGGTATTTTGTTCCTAGAGAGAGAGTTTCTTTTTTGCTCCCCAGAGTCTTTTCTTACTGATCTGGTTGCGTTCAGCATGTGAATAGGCTACATAGCCTCTTGATGCCATATGTGTGATCCTTCAAGGCGAGTCCAGTCATATGTCATTCCAAGGTTCTTAGTGGATGGTGTGTGAGACATAGGTACATTGTTAAGTGTGATGTCAGGGGAATACCTGTACCTGTGCTCGCTGCCAGTATTGTGTGTCTGGTAATGTATTTCACTGGAGAGATGGTCATCCTGTTTTCTTTTACTCATGTCTGAGGTGTGTTGAGTTAATCATGTTGCAGTAAGCAGGTTGTTTGCATGTGGTGTATGGTTGTTATGACTGTGTCATTTGCATATAAGGCAAAGAATGTGGAAGGTTGGGATGTAGGAGTGACATGCATGTATAGGTTAAAAACTGTGAATGACACAGTGGAAGGCTGTGGAAGTCCACTGGGAAAGTTTCATGTTTGCGATGATTTGCCCTGGAGTGAAACATGTTCTTGTCTACCCAAACAGTATCTGGTAAGCTACATTTGGTGTTATTCTCCATGTAAGTGTCGTAGATTTTTGTAATTAGTTTGCATCAGGGTACGGCATCAAAGGCTTTAATAATGTCTATTGTTGTAAGAAGTGTACACTGTGCGGGTTGTGCATAATCGATGCCGTCACATATATCTGTGTCTGGTTGGTTAGTAAGGTGTTTGTGGAACATAATGCCCTCATGCCGTGTTGTGAGGATGCAAGGGGGACATGGGATGTGACTCCGGTAAGAATTGGTCATTTCGTTACACTGGATTGCGTGCAGCATAGTATTATGGGTTAGTACGAAGAAGGATGCGTTGTAACTTTGCTTAATTTATGCATAGTAATGATAATTGCAACAAAGTAATGCACACAAATACAACTCTATATCAGCTACTGTGAAAAGTAAACTGGTGTGCTATATGAAGTGGCACTTCCAACGGAGAGGCATCTTGAACCTTGTCGAGTGCACTGGAGGCAATTCTTCTAACTGCAAATACTTTTGCACTTAATATCTGTTGACTTAATTATTCTTTTTAGGTCTGTCTCCTGTATTTCAGTATTCTAAAGTAAGCTTTTCTTTGCTACAAAGAATTAAAAACCTTGTACCCTTCCCACTGTCTTTTTCCGCCTGTTAGAGATAATATTATGGCATAAGGTGTAAGGTATCCTGGTACAGTGTTTAGAGTCATGCTGTTGGCTTAAGTTTTCAACGTACAATAATAACTGGGGCTGGGTCAAGCATGCGTCAGAGTGTCCTTTGTTTTGGATTTTTATGGTTTATAACTGTTGCTAAGGAAGATCATACAACGAAATTACTAGTTTAAGTATAATTGTAATGGTGGTATGGATAGTCATGCCATTGTTGACAATAATGACAGCATGTTCAAAATACAATATTCCTGGAAGCAGTATGAAGCGTTCCCTTCCCATTTACAAATATGTGGGTATAAATTTCCAACATATGTGGATGCAGAAGTAAACATATATATACTCCAAGCCAGCAAAATTACTCTTATTATGTATCCGACCTGGTCTTAATCTTTTTTGGTCGTTTCCTGACGGTTAGTAGCCTGGTGCTCATGGAGCACCAACAGATGTAGTTACTGAGCATCCCCTGTTAAGTGGATGCATATAGCCTGGGTACGGGTTGTCCTCGTCGTTCCAGGATATTGAGGAATCTCATGCAGTGCAGTAAGACGGTAACAACAAGGGTGAAAGGTTTCATTATTTTCTAATTAACCCCATCAGTTCGAAAAGTCTGTTCACAGGCGAACAGATTTTTTATGAGACAGCAAAATGCTAATAACCTACTGCAGAAAATTGTCCTTAGATAACAAGAGGAAAATATTAAAATACGTACTTAGGCTGATGGGATCAACAAATATTTTTAGTATAATAACCCATCATAGAAATAAATTAGTATCAGCAATAATATTCCTCGGGTATGTTTTCGCTTGAACAGGTGCACCATCGTACTTGGAAAATGTCTGGTTGCTGCAAGATTGAAAATATTAAAAACAAACTTTCTAATATGTGACTTACGCTCAAGAAAGATGTATTACCCACCACAGCTTGGTTTTGGAATTTTGATGACTCTATGGTTGAAGATAAAAGAATGAAAGAGCAATATTATACGAAAATTTAGGCTAGGGAAAGGTTGTCGACAGAGGTTCTGAGGCAAAATGAAGGAGGAGGAAAAAGAGAGATGATGGAAAAAGGTTTGAGAGGAGGGACGGATAGGAAGGGGTGTGGCGGGGTATTTGGCAGCTGGGTATGTGTGTGTGTGTGTGTGTGTGTGAGAGAGAGAGAGAGAGAGAGAGAGAGAGAGAGAGAGAGGAGAGAGAGAGAGAGAGAGAGAAGTAATGGTCGGCAGTGAACTCTTACATCCGGAGGGAAAGAGAGGGTGATAATGACAAAAAGGTAATTGATGCTAAGAACGTGAAAACGTGAAGGAGGGGAAAAAGATAGGCAATGTGAGAAAGAATGTGAACAAACCTGGGGGAGAGAGAGAGAGACTGGAAACAATGTGGTAAGAAGAGAGCGAGAAAGAGAGAATGAATAAGGCAAAGAATGGGCGTGAAGGTATAGAATGAGAAATTGGGAATTAAACATAAATATAAAGGGAATGAGAAGGCCAAAAAGAGGAAAAAAGCTTGGGGTGAGAGAGAAGGAGAGAATGAGTAGAAGGAAATAGAAGGTATTTAAATGGAAAGAAAGAGAGAACAATATGGATGGCAGAAATGGAAGGAAAAGACCAGAGAGAGAGAGAGAGAGAGAGAGAGAGAGATGAGTGATAGAAGAGGAAGAGAAATCGAGGCAGGCAATGAGAATGAGATGGGGGGAGCCTGAATGGGAGAAAGGGAAAAGCATGGATTAAAGTTCAGGTACAAGAATGAGAGTGAGAGAGGAGGCAGGGGATGAGAGAAGGAGAAAGGGGTAGGAGGAAGAGAGAATGAGAGAAGAAAGGAACGGAAGATTGGGATGGATGGAAAGGATAGGGATAGGAGATGAAGTATTGAAAAGGAACAATGAGGGAAACTGAGAAATAGAGGAAAATGTTGGGGGGAGAGGACGAGAGTGAAGCACGAGGAGAGGGGATGAGAGTGGGATGAGACGAGGACGTGAGGGAGAGCCAAGGGAGAGGCGAGGAGGGGGGGTGACGTTAATTCACTTAAGCTGGAGTAAATTGGTGGTAATTGTCGACGTAAATATCACAGATCCCAGCAGACTAGGGGGCGGCGCTCCCTCATACCTCATACAGCACTCACTTATACGTTATACACCGGTCATTAACACCGCCACTTGCACTTCATACTCCACTCACTGAGTTGTAGGTAGGTGGTGGCGACCATCATCTACTCACCTGATGTAATGCTACCTACTACTTGGTTAATCTTTATCATTCCTTTTGTGTCTCCCCTTTCCTCTTTTCCTATTCCTCCCATCCTTCCTGTTACTTTTTTTCTCTCTTTCTTTCCACTTCAGGTGGCTCCACACTAACCAGCCTAATGGTTTTCTATAACCACGTGAATTATATACGTTACTGGGGTGGTAACGATACAGATAATTAACAGAGTGATTTGGAACCAACTATGACACCCATGCTAACTGGTTGGAAAGACGCAAATGCCGCGTCCCTCCGGGAACCATCCCTCCGTACTCTCCATCTCACCTTGCTGTGGCGAGTCACTGTCTGCTGCTGGGGAATATCGGTTCGCTGCACGGGACGGCCCTGCATGGACGGTTGCTTGCCTTAGGTTGATGAGTCTTCTCTGCCAGACAGACTGGGGTTAATAAACATCAGCAACAACAAGTCTCTACTCATTTCTAATTGAAGCTGGAATAGCCTAACTTTTCTTTTAAGTTTTACTATACGAATATATATACATTATATATACAGTATATATATACATACATACAATGATTCAGTTAACTCCATCCTTCCAATGGAGTCTTTTTTACCCTCCACCTGACAGAGTCAGAGGAGGATGTTGTGATCCCTGGGGTCAGTAGGTGTCCGTCCATTGAGTTCGGCGGCTGGGTGGCTGGCTGGGTGTAGAGATTTCGTTTCCGGGCCAGAACTCAGAAAGTATTCACTATAGAGTCATGAAATTTCACATAGTTATGCATCTTATAGCGAACTGGTGCCTTCTGATAGGTAGAATGCTGTGTCTCAAGTATTATTTTATGTAATGAAAAGTAAAAAATATTTATATTTTTAGCTTCCAATGCGACTTGCGCAAGGAATCGGAAGGGCCCGGGTTATGTGTCCTCAGGGCGTTCTCTTTACGCCCACCTGTAAAAGAAAAGATTGCGAGGGGATGGGGGTATGTGCTTCATCAGATGGAGGATTGCAACAGCATAGCATTGTTTTTCGTTTCTTCTATTTTTTTTTTTATTTATTTTTTTTTTTGCCACTTTGAGATTACTTTACTCTGATCTGGCGAGACTTCGGGCAGGTTATATATTAAGACTATGGTAAGACTCTTGTTCAAAAAGTCTCTTCAAACCTGACTTAAATTCCCTGCAGATAGAAAAACTATAAATACATCATCGGATTGAAAAGTTTAATCATTCTAGCTGTCTGTGTTCCATTATTAGTGTGTTTCTAACTTTCTACAACTAGTGATTTCATTTATTATTGTTTAGTGTACCATTAGCTGCATAAAAATCTGTTTCAGTTTGATTTACTGATGGTAGGAGTACGCTTGAATGTCTATTTTTTATATTAATTGTTGCCTGGTGTTTGAACATGAGCATTGTACTTATGTTTTGTGATCTTTATTCAATATTAAATGTTTTGGATGATCAAATTCTTTACTATAACATAGCGATGAGAAATTATTTTAACCTCACTTCGGCTTTTTGAATCTCTCTCTCTCTCTCTCTCTCTCTCTCTCTCTCTCTCTCTCATTTTTTCTGTTATCATGTACAGTACATTAGATCACAAAAATGTACAGTATTTGAAAGAACTACTAAATATTTTTCTACCCATAATTGATATCTGATATTTAAGTAAAAGGGGTTCCAATTATTGTCCCTTATGACTTTTGTATATACTTTAAAAATATCCCTTTGGTAGCTCAAAACTCTTCTCATTATTAATATTTATACTGTCGTTGAAGAGCTGATGATTATGCTAGTGCTCGTGAACCGAACACCGGTATTGTGTTGTGCTTGCGTGTGTGTGTGTGTGTGTGTGTGTGTGTGTGTGTGTGTGTGTGTGTAATTTACCGGGTCGGTCAGGATCACTTGATGGTCGTGATCGTCAGTTTTTACCCTCCCGGAAGGGAGCTGAGAGCTCATATAGTCCGATCTAAGGGCAAGGCTGTGACCTTCACACACGCACACACCCGTCCCCTTGCTCAAGGGGGACAGTAACCACCCACTTCGTCAGTGAAACTTTTTCGCAACCTGAGCGAGGCGCGAACTCTCGTCCACCAGTTGGCAAGCGAGAGCGTTACCACTGCACCAGCGAGCGGTGTGTGTGTGTGTGTGTGTGTGTGTGTGTGTGTGTGTGTGTGTGCTTTTTTATATATTTGTTTGTTTATGTTTTTGTATGTATGTGTGTGTGTATGTGTGTGTGTGTGTGTGTGTGTGTGTGTGTGTGTGTGTGTGTGTGTGTGTGTGTGTGAACAAAATAACTCAGATGGTTTCCTCTGAAGTTCATTAAACATGGTGAAAGTTAAAGAATAGCCAAGGGGTTGACCGGTTGTTTTTTAGAACAATAAATCAAAGGTCAGGGTAACAGGACTTGGTTAAACTTTGGCCCAGGAAGGTCAGCTTACCCTGTTTTCACCCGATTTAAGGCAAATATGGTGGAAAGATTTAGGGGTGAGACAAGAACGATGAGTGTTTATTTTTGAAAACAGTTAAAATGTCAAATTCACAGGAGAAGATCAAAGTACAGTCCATGTACTTGTGGATCAGCATAATAAAAGAAACAGCTTTGATCTGAATTAGACCAAACTTGGTGTAAGGGATGAGGTCTGGCCAAGGGGCTGACGATATGTTATTAAGAACAATAGGTCAACTGCTTAGTTCACTTGGTATGGTCATCTTAAACCATTTTCATCCGAGTTTGGGAAAACTTTGCCGAAGGATTCAAGGTACGGCAAGTATAAAGGGATTCGATTATGAGAACAGTCTGTCATGTGTCAAGGGAAAAGGAAAAGGCCAAAAGTCAATGTCAGAGAGCACGATCAACGGTTTGGATCCTATTTGGACCAAACAAGGTGGGATAGTTAAGGGTCAAACATGAATGAAATCATTTAATTTTGAGAGCAATCAGTTGATGGTGAACGTCACAGGGCAAAGTCTAATCTTCGGCCCTTTAGCCACCTGATGAGCGCTGGTGCTGCGGTCTGTCAGTGCTTCTTGTTTTATATTGTTATGCACATCGCCTGCTTAAAGCTGATAATTAAGACATTGAGGTTTCCTGCACCTTTGTTATAATGAATGTGTGATGCATGTTTTCTTTCCAGTTAAATACGAGAAGACTGAGTCCCACAGTTGCAGCATACTGAGCAATTCCTGGGCTGATATGATAAAACGAGTGAAATATTAACCTTTGTTCGCTTTTCTTAAACGTTCAAAATATTTTATCCAGGGCAATGGTACATTACTAACAAGTCTTAGGCTGTTACAGTCTGTTCCTCCATCACTTCCCTCCTCTTACTTCCTCATGGCTGACATTAAAATTTCTTCAGCTGATGTATTTTCTGCCATCACTGGCCTCAATACTAACAAGGCATATGGACCTGATGGAGTCCCTGCTGTTGTCCTCAAGAACTGTGCTTCTCTCTTCTGTGCTTACAACCTGCCTAGGTAAACTCTTTCGCCTTTGTCTTTCAATTTGTACCTTTCCTTCTTGCTGGAAGTTTGCTCTCATTCAGCCAGTCCCAAAGAAGAGTGACCATTCCCAACCCTCTAACTATCGTCCAATTGCTTTAACATCTTGTGTCTCAAAAGTTTTCGAGTCTATTCTTAACAGAAAAATTTTAAAGCATCTTCCCTATCACAACCTTCTTTCTGATCGTCAGTATGGGTTTCGTCAGGGACGCTCCACTGGCGATCTTCTCACCTACCTTTCAGACTCCTAGTCATCCTCCTTTCGGGACTTCAACGAAAGATTTGCATTGCACTTGACATCTCAAAAGCTTTCGATCGAGTCTGGCATAAATCTTTCATTTCCAAACTGCCCTCTTATGGTTTCTTCTGTCTGTGCCTTCAGGTCGTTCTTTAGCCATTGTAGTAGACGGCCATCGTTCTTCTCCTAGCTCTATCAACAGTGGTGTTCCCCAGGGTTCTGTCCTATAACCAACTCTCTTCCTTTCATTCATCAATGATCTTCTAAGCTGTACATCTAACCCTATCCACTCGCACGCTGATGATTCCACCCTTCACCTTTCCATTCGGTTCCCGCAACGTCGATCTCAGCATTTACTTCAACAAACATTTAGGGATGAGGCTATGGCACACCTAATGTCTGACTTGGATCGCATCTCTGACTGGGGTAAAAATAATCTTGTTGTTTTTAATGCATCAAAGAAACAGTTCTTATACCTAACCCTTACAAAATCTACCACAGGAGTACCCACTAATATTTAGTAACCTCCAGCTCCATCCTGCATCATCCTTGAACATGCTTGGGGTGTCATTCACTCGAGATTTATCTTTGAAAGATCATATTACATCTCTTGTAAAATCTGCCGCCAAGAGATTAGGTGTGCTAAGCTGACTCCGTATCTTCTTTACCCCTGTACAGTTTGTTGACTTTATACACGGGTTTTATTCGCCCCTGTGTAGAGTACAACTCTCATATGTGGAGAGGCTCCCCACATACAGCTCTTCTTAATAGGGTGGAGTCAAAGCCTTTTCGTCTCATTAACTCTCCTCCTCTTACAGACCTTCAATGTCTGACTTTTCGCCGCACTCTTGCATCTTTATCTTTTTCTATCGTTACTTCTATGGTCACTGCTTCTCTGAACTGTCTGCTTGCATCCTTCCACCCCTACGACGGTGCGTGGCACCCGTCTAGCAACAAACTCTCATCCCTTTTCTGTCCAACTCTCTAACGCAGGAGTTAACCGATATTCCCAGTCCTTCATTTATGCAACAGGTCAAATCTGGAACTGTTTCTGTCTGTCGTTATTTCCTACTTCCTATGACCTCCAGTCTTTCAAACTCAGTGTGTCCAGGCATCTCGAAATGAACGGATCTTGAATTGGCTCTCGTGTTGTTTATGTTTTTTCTTGGAACAGTTATGCGGGCTCCTGGCCATTGGTTCCTTTTTCCTTGCATAAAAAAAGGAATAATGAAATTCGTGTAAAAGTAGACAACTTTGCAGTGAAAAGAAGAAAAAAAAGTAAACACATACTGAAGCTATCCTACAAGCAGTCCTTCACTGAGTAATGTTGAAGGCAAAACTTTTTTTCACTGTCTCAGAACTATGCTAAATCGTAAATAATTATTTATTGTTATAAATGCTGAGCTGGGACCAGTAGCTGTTGAAGACCACGAGGAGGAGGAGCCGAAGTACTTTCACCTTCTCCTGGACTTCAGTTTTATGTATTTTACCCGATTTCCTAATGGATCCTCAATTGCTCTCTCTCTCTCTCTCTCTCTCTCTCTCTCTCTCTCTCTCTCTCTCACACACACACACACACACACACACACACACACACATACATATATATATATATATATATATATATATATATATATATATATATATATATATATATATATATATATATATATATATATATATATATAGTCACAAAATTGCGTCAAACCCAGTTCAAATCTTCCTATGTTAGAGTATATTTATGGTAAGTGATTATTTTACTCTGTCTCATCACTTGCAAAGAATTAACAACCTAAATTAATACAGAGTTGCGATCAATAGTTGTTTTACACTACCTTAAAATTATGTGGATTTAGTAGTGCTGAAGAGGGCAGGAAGGGGTGGAATAACTCGTCAATAACATGCATCCTCGGACGTGTAAAAGAATTATTGACCGCAGCTGTACCAAAAATCAAATAAAATTAGTTCTAGCGTTATACTGTTAGACTAATTTTTGTGGAATATCTTGTCCTTTAGTAATGTCATCCAGTCCATATTACAGCATCAGATTAAAAGAGAAAGAGGAGAAGTTAGTGGAACAGGAATGGAGACTGTGATGAATAAAAGGACCCAAGCTGAGGAGAGAGAGAGAGAGAGAGAGGAAAAATGGTCTGAACTATAGAATCAGGAAAAATAAAAAAGCAGGAACAGGGTCACTTGGGAATTGTTTCACTTCTATAATTAAACCAATTAGACCTGTGTGTGTGTGTGTGTGTGTGTGTGTGTGTGTGTGTGTGTGTGTGTGTGTGTGTGTGTGTGTCTCTCTCTCTCTCTCTATTTTTAAACGTATAAACTCATTCACTGCACTGACGTCTATGTCCATAATATTGTTTTCCATTTCCAGGAATTTTTATCCTATCTAGGAAAAGCTTTTACAGTACAATGACTAGAAAAAGCGTGTATTCACTCCTGCACCTTTAGAAGGCTCTCATAGGCTGAATAAAATCGTCTGGCAGTAAAATACGAGAGGATTCACCTCATCGTACTGAATAAGTTATAACTGGATCACCATTAATGAAAGAGAGGATCTGTGTGTCTCTGGAGCTAGGTATCCTTCCCCCCGCCGTCTCTCTCTCTCTCTCTCTCTCTCTCTCTCTCTCTCTAGAGAGAGAGAGAGAGAGAGAGAGAGAGGAAAACAGAAATTGGAAAATTCTGTTCTCTCCTTTCCTCTGTCGTGCGAAAATAGATGTTAGCACTGATAGGAAAGTGTAAGCTTCTTTCTTCATTGTCCTTCCTTTGTCTTTCATGGTAAACTATCCTGATTTATGACAGGATATTGATTTGACTGATTATTGTATTGATTTGACTGATTATTGTATTTATTCTTATTTATTTAATTATTATTTGTTTATTAAAATATCAGATTTCGCTAACAAGCTTCATATCATCGTTTTCTTTAAGCCAAATACACTCGTACCCGCACTAAGCAGTATTTTGGCTACCGTCAGACGACTTGTTTGCTGCTCAAGAGAAACCTAAGTCAACTGAAGTTTTAAAATCTATCACGACCTAAACTTTTTGAATAAGAACAAGGAGCACTTTCGATTTTGCTTTGGGGCAATGGCCTTCGATGGGCTGCTTTCAAATATAGATAGATAGATAGATAGGTAGATAGATAGACTGACAGATAGATAGATATAGATAGATATGTAATACACACACACACACACACACACACACTCACACACACACTCACACTTCCACTAAAGAATAATACCTGATTTGGCTTCGCAATTATTTGATCTCATCAGTACAAGAAGAACACTTTTATTATGTTTATAGAAGAGCAACACAACCAGCAGGTAAAGTCCGATCGCGACAAGGGAACAGAAAGATCAATCCAGTAAAAAGACTTAAGCTGATTTCGTCTTTGCATACTTAGTGGACATACGTCACATCTTTTGCTTCTGCCGTCGTCTCTCTCTCTCTCTCTCTCTCTCTCTCTCTCTCTCTCTCTCTCTCTCTCTCTCTCTATTTTAATAACAGAACAGAGGAAGGAAAAGAAATGAATAAAAAAATAATAATCCATACACCAGATTACTGGTGTCCTCTGTTCTTAAAATATCTGTAACAGACTTGAACAGCTGTAGGTTGAAGTTTGGAGGAAAACAACTCTGGGGAAGCGGGTTCCAGAGAGATGCAGTTGGGGGAATGAAAGAATTCTGATAGGCAGAAGTTCTGCAACATGGCTGATTGACATTCCAGTCATTAGCGCTACCAGATGCCCGTGTAGCACGAGGGAAGGCATGGAGAGGTGGCACCATGGACGCAACTTCATCTAAGCATTTGCCATAAAAATATCTGTAAAATAATGCAAGGGAGGCAACATTCCTTCTTACTTGTAGGGGAGGTACTTTATTTGTAATGGCAATGTTGTTAATAATTCTAACTGCTTTGTTTTGAATTTTGTCTAGTTTTAATGCAACCTCTCCACATCCATTCCACAAGGGTGAGCAATATTCAAGCTGAGAGCACACATGACTCTTATAAATTATAGCTAATTGCTCGTCAGTGAAGAAGTTATGGACTCTGTATAATAATCCAAGTTTCTTTGAGGTGGTTTTAGCAAGTGATCTAACATGAGATGTCCAGCTGAGGGCATTGTTGAGACGCCGAGAATTTCAATACTTTTGGAGATGGGAATATTAATAGCATTGAAGGTAATATACGAATCTGACAATATCTGTCAATTAGTAAATTGTATATATTCAGTTTTACTAGCATTAAATGAGACAAGGTTGTTTTGCCCCCATTCACTGATCGTAGATAGGTCTTGATTCATGGAGATGACTGTACTGGGTTGAGAGGTAATGATATTTGACTTTGTAAATGGGTGTCTGAGTGTGAATGAACTATGTAGTTTTGAGTCATCTGGATATGAGTGGATGGGATTGTGGGTGACATATAAGAGATCATTAATATGAATCAGGAACAGGGTTGCTGCCAGAACTGATCCCTGCAGCACGCCGGCATTAATTGCGTGGAAATTGGAATATACATCATCTACCCTAACTCCCACCTTCCTGCCACCGAGATATTAGAAAATCAGAGGAACAAAAGACGTTTGTCCATAGCAAGGGAGTCCGGACAGCAGGGAATGGCACCACACTCTGTCAAAAGCTTCAGAAATATCAAGGACCACTGCTTGAGTTTCTCTATGCAGGTCAACTGATTGATGTAGGTCAACTGATTGATGGATGGTATGATCCAGGAGACTGAACATGTCAGTGGTGGACCCTTCGTGACGAAAACCACATTGTCCACCACCAACCAAGTTGTTGGACTAAAGATGTTCAACAATGTGGTCACCAATTAAAGTTTCAAACTCCCTACCGAGAGAAGCTGTGACAGCTATTGGTCCGTAATCAGAGGGGTTGGAGGAACTTCTTTTCTTCGAAATTGGGTGGATATTGGCTTCTTTCCATGAATTCGGGAATGTAGAAGCACGTATGCATAGTCTGTATAATTTAGCTAGAACAGAGGCAAGTTCAGGGGAACTCCTTTTCAAAGCAATTGGTGGAATTCCATCTGGGCCTAGAGCTTTGTTGGTAGGTAAATTGTCTAGGATGGATTTCATGTATCTTGTCTGTATTTTAAGTGGAACAATTTCGGGAGAATCAAGCTCCAGCACTGGGACACTCTGGCTGGCATCCTCTATGGTAGAATTTCTTGCAAATATACTGGCAAAAATATCTGCTTTCCCACGTGGGTCTGTTGTAATGTTGCCATCTGAAGATTTTAGTGGGGGAATGGATGATGACTTGTTAAAGTTATTATTGAAAGAATTAAGAATTGACCAGCATCGTCAGTCCTGGCAGAATGCAATAACCATTCAGCATTATGTATGTTAAAATCACCCAAAATGGTAGTTTTGGTGCTAAAGGCAAAGTAAAGGTTACCCAGCTGTGTGGATATGGAATCAAATACACTGGGTGCCGAAGAAGCATTGGGGAAGTGATAAACTACACAAATATATTTGGTAATTGTCACGAATTGGCGCGATTCTGTATCTAAACAAACTCGTGACATTGAACTTTGGTGGAAAACCACTAATTCTAGTGGAATTTCCACTGTTTATCTCTCAGTTTAACCGTCCCCGTATTCACCCGATCGGGAGTGTTTTCAAAACATTTTTCACTGTTTCATAAGTGATCGTCCTTGCGCGCCACATTGGCGCTTTCGCTGAGTGATTTATTGTGGGCATGTATCGCTCACATTCATTTCGTTGGCCATTGGCAAGCGCTGCCGGCACTCGCCCCTCTCTCACAATTTGAACTCAGTCAGGGTTAGAGTGTCGTGAAAGCAGGTTCGTTTGGGCCCAGCGTGGAGCAGCGCCGCTGTTGTCCAGCGAGTTCCTGAATTTCCACCTAGACGGTGAATCGACGAGAGGTTTAGCGTGTGCAGCGTCCGTCCTACACACAGATGCCCAGTTTCCGTTTAGCCCCCCCCTACTGACTAGTATTTCTTGTCGTTTTTTCCTAGGTTTAAGTTTAGCTTTTGAGTGAGCGAGTAAGTGTATTCTCTTTGTTATTTTGAATTCGTTTTCAAACATGTAATGTAAATTTATTTCATTGTAATTAATAAATTGCAGTTCTTTCTCTTGAGCTAAATGTAATGTAAACTCGTGTTTTATTTTCCACATTAAGCTTATTCTAGTTGCATCTCCTAGTTTGCATAAATGCTTTGCATTATTGATAACTGGTACTTAGACCAGTCCTTTTGTATCAAGCTTAAAATCCGTGGTGCAGACTTGGAGTTAATGCTTCAGCAAGAACCTGTTTATCATTCATAGCATTATTTATTGATTGTCAGGGGTGGAGTCACTTTCTCCAGAGGCTAGCAGTACTAACAAACAGCATTTGTGAGTAATTAGTCTCTGCTGTGTACTGCTGAGAAAGTAAATATATTCTCGTCCTTAGAGAATTGGCTAAGTAAGCCGGCATAAAGTAATCATTGCTTGATTTTCACGAGTCATTTCTTTGTCCCTGTTCTCAAGCAACATTTAAAGTATTATTAGATATTATTATTCTTTAATTTAATAGAAAAATCACAAAACCCCGTGACAGTAATATTATGAAAATTTAGTTTATCTATCTATCTATATACCTAGGCTGCTTCCCCCAAGGAAAGGGAGGTAGCCGAGACAGGACGACACACTCCCCATTTACTCATCCATTCAAACACATTCATTCGCATCTTAGCCCCAAAGGGGAGAACGGACAGATCCTCACCGCACCACACCGCACAAGGGTCAACTGCGCAATGTAATCAGTGACATCCGCAGCAGGGCCCGACAGCAGAACTGGTTTACCCCTGCCACATCATAATAGACCCATCCCCTTACTTGCACCTGACCTGACTAGCTGATCAGACCAAATGTGGGAGAATATCCCCTCAGGGCTGCGTCATCACTTATTCATTCACAATTTCTCTCCATTTATTTCTGTCACGCACAGCCACTCTTCCTTGCTCAACAGACATCCCTCTCGCATCCAACGCTCTCTTCACAGTGTCCATCCATCCTATTCGTGGTCTTCCTCTGAGCCTTACACCTCTCACATCAGATCTAGTTATCTTTTTCACCAATCGCTCATTATCCATTCTCTCCATATGCCCAAACCATCGCAACACCCTCTGCTCAACTCCACCAGCCATCTCCCGAACAACTCCAGTTCTCCTTCGCACTTCATCATTTCGCACCCGATCCATACACGTCACTCCACACATACTCCTCAGACACCTCATCTCCATTACATTCAAACTTTTCCTCTCTGCTACACCCATATTCCATGTTTGAGCCCCATATAACGCAGTCGGTACCACAACACCCTCATACAGCCTTCTCTTTACATCCATTCTAAGCGAACGACATTTAAACACTTTTTTCATTCCTCCCAGCACCTTTCCTACTTCATTTATTCTAAACTTCACTTCTGCATCTATTCTTCCATCCACAGCAACATGTGACCCTAGATATTTAAAACAATCTACCTCCTCAAGCAACTCACCGTTCAAAACTATATTCATCCCCCTACCATCTATCAACCTCGTACACTTCATCACTTTACTCTTATTCTCATTTACTTTCAATTTCCTCCTTTCACACACCCTTCCTAACTCCTCTACCAACTGTCTCAATCTCTCCTCTGAATCAGTCACCAGTGCAGTATCATCTGCAAACAGCAGCTGCTTCAGATTCCTCTCTCCACCATCAACATTCACCAGACTCAGACCTCCACCTAAAACTCTTGCATTCATGTCCCTTACAACACCATCCATGTAAAAATTAAACAGTGAGTAGTCAAAACTGGATAAAGTTAAGTTTAAAATAGTGTCAATTGCGTATTGGGATTTGATATAACAACAGGTGTCGCCCTTGTTAGGGAAGTTTGTGAGGAAATGATAACCAGGAAAACAAAATGGGGATATATCAGTAGAGGGTGAGATTTGTGGTTTTCTGAGGAAATGGGCCAAAGGGGATGTGAAATGAAGGAAAAAATGAACTGAGTTTAAATTTGTGCTAAGGCTGCGGATGTTGGTGAAGAATAAGGCCGCACTTTCACTTCTCCACTGACGAGCATTACTGGGAAATGCAACAGTCGCTGCCGGCACAGTCGCTTGATGGCGATCAGGAGGACCCTGTGCTGCCAGCCCTATCCTGCCAGAGGTGGCAACTCGAGGTACCACCTCATTTGATAGTAACACTGCAGTGGCCATTGCTAAAGAGAGTGAATAGAAGGTGTGATATATTATGCGCATGTTGTGTGGTGTAGACAGTTGAAGGTAGAGGTATTAAGAGAGCATGCTGGCCTACTTTCTGTGTAAATGAATGCACTGAAAATGTTCAGCAAAAGGAGATGGCAAGGATCAAGTCCTGAGGGCTGGTGAAACGGGAGCTCCAGCTCTCCCTATCACCAGGTTGCCAATCCACCTCGGTAGTACTGCCCTGTTCGATTATATATATTGTTACGGAACAGAGAAAGATAATGTACACTTTAAGTGAGAATACTAAAAATCACTACTGTCCCGTAAAGTTCCAGGTTCAAAACAAGAGTTAGGTAAAATTACAAGTTAAAGTTTAATGCTCAAACTAACAACAAAACATTCAGGACTCATAAGGATAATGTAATGGCAAAAAACAGGTTAAATATATGGTTAACTGCAATAGCCTCTATTAACACGAAATTAGCAAGAGTAAATTTATCTAAGTCAGCCCTGATAAAATGAAAATACACTGGGTAATGCTCAGTTAATGCAAGATAAATTATTACAGATACAAACTATTATTAATGATGGCTGACAATAAGAACCCTACATGAATTACAAAAAAACTTCACTAGGCCTACAAATTAAACTCATGCAATACAGTACAAGAACAAAATGCAATAACACTTATACTCAAATTACACAGCTGCTAGATGGTTGGAGACTTCCTGATCACTCAATAATAATAATAACTGTACAGGGGAGGACAGAGATGTGAACAAAATGAGGAGTAGATCTAAGTGGCAATGATGCAGAGACTGAGCTCATTATATAGGGGCCAGCAGAGCTTGATACAACTTGTAAGAAGGACGCGCAAATGAAGCCATGGGGACAAAGAGTTGACAATCCCGCTCTGAACAACAGAAAGGATGACTTACTCTACTATAACGGTAGAAGGAGGGGACTGAGGCAGAACACGCTCGTGATCAAACATGCAGCATACTGTGCGTTAAAATTACACAAAGGATGATGAAATCATAGGCTATGTAACAATATATATATGTGTATTTGTATATATATCCAGGGGCAGGATCCCACTGCTGCCTGGCCCGTCCCCGGGTGGCGGATAGGGGAAGGCCTTGTAGATATACAAGGTACTGTGTAAGAAGGCGCGGACCATGGGACCCCATATAGATATATAGGGCTCAACTGAATATAACGAATAAGATGGCACAAAAATTACATCTCATCAGAAATTATGTGGCAGGGAGGTGAGATTATTGACTGTAATCCTCCGAACCAAACATGAGTTTTATTGCAAATAATTTGACGAGCGTTCCTGTTGGATCATCGTCTACTAAAGGTCCAACTGCACTGCCTCCTGTGCCTACGGGCAGTGTGCCACTGAAAATGAGTAGGCATTGTGTTGGAAAATTAGACTCTTGGATATTAAACAAACTGAAATCCATGAAGATATAAGATATATGCATACAATGTAAGAAGCCTCGCAGATTACAAACTTGATAACCTAATGACCGAACTGGAATACATTAGTGGGGATATTGTAGGTTTGACTGAGATGCACAGAAAAGAAGAAAAATCAATTCAGCTCGAAGACAGCAACCACTTATCTTACTACAGAGGAAGGGAAAATGAAAGAGTTAGTGGTGTAAGATTTCTAATTAACAGAAATCTTGCAGACAACACTGTTGAATTCAGTAGTGTATCTGACAGAGCAACATTTGTTGTCATTAGACTGTGCAAAAAATATGCCCTGAAAGGTGATAGTAATACAAGTATATGCACCGACTTCTCAAAGCCCAGATGAAGAAATAGAAACATTCTATGATGACATCTCCCAGATTATGGAAGAAGAAAAGACGTTTACTATACTCATGGGAGACTTCAATGCAAAAGTTAGGAAGACGAAAAATAGAGAAGCATGTATGGGAAAATTTGGAACGGGAGGAAGGAATGAAAGAGGAGAAATGGTGATAAAGTTTGCTGAAGTATTTAACATGAGAATAATGAACACATTCTTCCACAAAAGAACAGGGAGAAAGTGGCCCTGGAGAAGCCCAAATGGAGAAACAATGAATGATATCGACTTCATTATAGCAGATAAGAATAACACGATCACAAATGTCAGTTATCAACAAAGTAAATATAGACAGTGATCATAGAATGGTGGGTTGCACAGCCAGATTCAATTTCAGAAGCGAAAGAAAGAAGATGATTAAAGATAAAAAGATATGGCCAATAATATTAAACGAAAACAAAGCAGCCTTTCAATTGGAAATAAGGAACAGATTTCAGGCACTAAGTAATGCTGAATATGACAATGATGAGCTGAATGACAGACTAACAAAAATGCTAAGAGAATCAGCGGAGGTAGTAAGAAAACCTAATACAACCAAAGCCAAGAAATATTCAGAAAAGACACTCGAGCTTATGAGAAAACGAAAGGAAATGAAAGTAAAAACAAAGAAAGACGAAATAGAACGAACAGAAGTAAATAAGCTTATCAACAAAAGACAAAGAGAAGAAAAAAGAAAGAGAAACATGGATCAGGTCAAAGAAATCATCAAAAATGGAAAAAAAAAAACTGAAACAGGTCCGACAAAAATGGAAAAAAAAAAAACTGAAACAGGTCCGAAGTGAAATGGCACTAGGAAAGCAACAAATGACATCACAGAAAGAAAAGAAAAGAAAAGAAAAAAAAAAGAAAAAGCGGTGAAATCATTAAATGCAGAGATGGTGAAAAGAGTTGAAGAGTTTTACAAAGAACTGTATGCATCAAAGACAGTAGTACTAATAGCTAACTTTTCAGTTGACACAAGTGAAATACCTGAGGTAACACCAGACGAAGTAAATATTTGTCTTAAAATTATGAAAAGAGGGAAGGCTCTGGGAGAAGATGGAATAGTAACAGATATACTGTTGGATGCAGGAGTAGAAGTACAAAATAAGCTTACTCACATATTTACCCACTGTATAAATCAAGAAAATTCCCAAAACATGGTGTAATGCAATAGTTATTTTACTTTACAAAAAAAGGTGACTCAAAAGATATTAGTAACTATCGACCCATCAGCTTATTATCAGTCATTTACAAACTCTTCACTAAAGTCCTTACAAACAAAATAACAACAATTTTGGAGGAAAACCAACCTCGTGAACAGCCAGGATTCCGATGCGGGTATTCGACCACTGATCATCTACACACAGTGAATCAGCTATTTGAGAAAACTACAGAATATAATAAACCACTGTGCATAGGTTTTGTTGATTACGAAATGGCTTTTGATTTAGTGGAGCACATAGCAATTATAAATTCATTGCGAGAACAAGGAGTGAATGAGAACATTGTAAAACTGCTCGAAAACAAGAGGGAACTGCTACAGTTAAATTACATAAAGACTCGGAAAAAATTAAGATTGAGAAGGGCGTGCATCAGGGAGATACAATTTCACCAAAATTATTTACAGCATGCCTAGAAAGTATCTGCAGAAAGCTAGACTGGGAAAACAAAGTAGAGAACATAGATGGAGAAAAGCTAAACCATTTAAGATTTGCAGATGACACTGTCTTAATCTCAGAAACAGTGGAGACACTGCAAGAAATGTTAAATGACCTGAAGAGAGAAAATCTGCAAGTAGGACTGAAGATGAATCGGAGTAAAACTAAAGTAATGTATAATCCACAAACACCAAAGAGCATCATCAGAATAAGCGATGAAATTACTGAAGAAGTTGAGGAGTACAACTACCTGGGACAATTACTAAGATTAACGAAAGATCATGATAGCAAAATAAAAAGACGCATTACAATTGGATGGAAAGCTTCCGGTAAACATAGAGACATTATATGAAAAATGGCTTGCCAGTTTGTATTAAATGAAAAGTATATAACGAATGTATAGTTCCAGCTATGGCGTATGGCTGTGAGACCTGAAAACTGACAAAATTTATGGAAAATAAATTAATCCGTTCTCAGAGAGCAATGGAAAAGTCAGTGTTGGGAATACCATTAAGAGACAGGAAAAGATCAACTTGGGTGAGAGGGCAGACTAAAGTCAAAGACATTATAAAAGTTATTAAAGAACAGAAATGGAGATGGGCAGGCCATATAACAAGAATAAGGGATAACCGATGGAGCAAGAGGCTGACTGACTGGACACCAAGAGATTGTAAGTGTAAGAGAAGAAGGCCAGGCAGGAAACAGAGAGTTGAGATAGAAAAATTTGCAGGGAAAATATGGCAAAGATTGGCTCAGTCATGGAATTCGTGGAAAAGGTTGGGGAAGGCCTTTGTTGAGCAGTTGACTAGTTATGGCTGATGATGATGATGAAGATTATATATATATATATATATATATATATATATATATATATATATATATATATATATACTGTGTATCTATCTATCTATCAGTATATATATATATATATATATATATATATATATATATATATATATATATATACTGTATATCTATCTCTCTATCTCTCTATATCTATCTATCTATCTATATCTATCTATCTATCTATATATATATAATCTCATCAGCCGTTTAAGTGTCCATTGCAGGACCGGTCTATCCCGACCTAAGAGGGGACGATACAGCCAATGTATCTACCAAGTGGCTTAGGCTGTCTAGTATAGATTGTATGTAGGGTGAGAAGTGCTTGTAAGTGTAATTGTAGTGTTGGAGTGGCTTTGGATGTGTGTGTAGTCTGTGAACCAAGTGTAATCGACCCGCGCAAGCCGACTGGGTGCAAACATACTTTACAGTATGCGACACTGGTTCAACGACAGCACCCCTTGTGTCCGCCAATGCAGTACGTGGCCTGAAGAACGTTCCTAAAGTTTATTACCCTGGCGGGGTGTGAACCCTCGTTCTTCAGTGTACGAAAACGCACACTTTACCACTGTAGCACAGAGGCCCCACAGTTTTTATATATATATATATATATATATATATATATATATATATATATATATATATATATATATATATATATATATATATATATATATATATATATATTCTATATTCTATATATATATATATATATATATATATACACACAGTGTGTATATATATATATATATATATTCTCTCAACTTCATCCTTCTTTCCGTTTCAGTCTTCCCCTTATATGCATATGTATCTTTCTTCCCTCCTCCCTTCTACTCTTTGTTCCTCCTCCTTCCTCGTCATTCTCATTCCCTTTGCCTCTTTCTGTTTCCTCCCTCCTCTATCCTTCTTTCATCCTTCCTTTATCCATCTTTTCTTCCTCTTCTGTCATTTTCATCATGATTTCTACTTCTCTGTCTCCTCTCATATTCCTACTCCATTCTTCTTCCATGCCTGTCCCCTTCCTTTTCTCCCCTCACCTTCCCTGCTTTTTCTTCCTTACATCTTTCACTCTCGCTTTTTCCCATCCCACCTTTTCTTCCTCCCTCATCCCCATTTGTCTCTCGTTGTTTCCCTCCGTTCCAGGTCTCCTTTTCCTTTCCTTTGTGCCCATTTGCCTACCTCTTATAAACTCTTCTAGTCTACTCGACTTCATTCTGTTCTTCTCCTTTTTGGTTATACTCTTCTTGCACTGGGACGAATGCAGCAGTTGACTAAAAAGCGGGGAGGCAATAGTATTTCTTTACCCAGGGATGACATTACTCGAAATTCATTGTCATTTTTATTTTTTATGCAAGGAAGAATAAACCAAAGGCCAAGAGACCGCAAACCGTTTCTTCCAAGAGAGAGAGAAAAAAAAAGCAATACAACAGAGAGACATATTCAAGGTCCGTTCATTTCGAGATATCTGAACACACTGCGCTTGAAATATTGGAGATCATAGTAAGTGGGAAATGCAGACAGGGGGAGACAGCTCCGGAGCTGATCTATTGCATAAATGAAGGACTGGGAGTAACATTTAACTCCTGCATTAGGGGGCTGGACAGAAAAGGGTTGAGAGTTTGTTGCTAGACGGGTGCTACGCACCCATCGTAGTGGTGAAAGGATGCAAGCAGATAGTTCAGAGGAGCAGTGACCATTAAAGATAGAAAGAAGATAAAGTTGCAACAGTTCAGCGAAAAGACAGAGGCTGAAAGGAGCTAGTAGGAGGAAGAGAGTTAATGAAACGAAAATCCTTTGACTCCACCTTGTTGAGAAGAGCTGTATGTCGGGAGCCTCCCGACACATGAGAGTTGTACTCTACACAGGAGCGAATAAAACCCATGTATAAAGTCAACAACTGTGCAGGGGTAAAGAAGGTACAGAGGTGGCTTAGCACATCTAATCTCTTGGAAGCAGATTTTACAGGAGATATAATATGACCTTTCCAATATAAATCCAGGGAGACTAAAACCCCAGGTATATTTAATGATGGATAAGGATTGAGCTGGATATTATTAAACCTTTGTGGGTACTCCTGTGGAAGATTTTGACTGATTGATAGATGTAAGCACTGAGTTTTTGACGCATTAAAAACAACAATATTACTTGTACCCCAGTCAAAGATATGAGCCTGGTCAGACATTAGGTGTGCCATAGCCTAACCTCTTGTTTGATGAAGTAACTACTGAGATGGATGCTGTGGGAACCGAATGGAAAGGTGAAGGATGGAATCATCAGAGTATGAGTGAATAATGTTAGATGTACAGCTTAGAAGATCATTAACGAATTACAGGAAGAGAGTTGGTGATAGGACAGAGCTCTGAGGAAAAACCACTGTTGACTGATCTAGAAGAGCGATGGCCGTCAACATCAGCAGCTACTGAACGACCGGAAGACAAGCTACAGATGAAGGCACAGATAGAAGGATAGAAACCATAAGAGAGCAGTTTGGAAATTATAGATTTGTGCCAGACTCGATCGAAAGCCTTTGAGATGTCAAGTGCAATGCAAATCTTTCATTAAAGTCCCGAAAGGAGGATGAGTCTGAAAGGTAGGTGAGAAGATCGCCAGTGGAGCATCCCTGATGGAACCCATACTAAGGATCAGAAAGAAGGCTGTGATAGGAAAGATGCTGTAAATTTTTTGTGTTAAAATAGACTCAAAAACTTTTGAGACATAGGATGTTAAAGCAATCGGGTGATAGAGGTTTGGAAATGGACGCCCTTCTTTGAGACTGGCTGAATGAGAGCAAACTTCCAGCAAGAAGGAAAGGTACAAGTTGATAGACAAAGGCAAAAGAGTTTACCTAGGCAGGGTGTAAGCACAGATACACAGTTCTTGAGAACAACAGGAGGGTCCCCATCAGGCCCACATGCCGTTTTAACCCCTACGTGCTGGGGTTGTTCTGATGTCGCCTACTCCACCCTATGCAGGATTTCTATGTTTTGGGAAAAAATATCCCTACTTCAAACCCTAATATATGCCAAAATACTGCATAATAGCTAGAGAAAGAAAATAAATATACATAACACCCACGAACGCTTCCTCTGTCAGATGAAAGTATCCCCAGGTCTCCAGGTGGTCCCGCCGATGAGTAAGGATAAGTTAAAGATGACTGGCATTCCGTGTTTTGGCGGGCTGTTTCTGAGTGCACATCACCGGCAGTGACCTTGGACTCTATCACTGGCAGCACTGACTGGTGTGGTGATTGTAACACTGCCTGGGCTTCCTTCGAGGAAACGTGGCTTTTTCCACTCAATCTTCAACTTTTCCTTGCTCACCCTTATAAGGATGAGTCATCACTCAGTTCATGTGCCTCCATATTCGGTTTTCTGCCCGTTTCATAGTGCCACTATGCCCCGTAGGTATGTGGGAGAAGAATAGCTCTTGGATTTTCTGTACTCACTTCTTGCATCAATTATGATAATGTCCCTCTACTACGGCACTTATATTTGCACTTGACATCACAATTACTGGTTATTGCCCTTTGAGAAGTAAATGCTGTGGCTGTTTCAGGCAGTATGGTTGAATGTGAGGTAATTACTTGTTCTAAAATTGTGACTAATTTGTACTAATCAGGGGCATCTTGATAATATCACTAATGTTATACTCAGCTTACAATTTTTGGTACTTCACAGTACAAATACACTTATTCTAACATTTTCACCATTATTATCTGAGTAACGAGGGAAAAAAATTAGTTATAATCAACCATGTCATTTTCTTTCTTGCCCACATGCTCCTGGTTTTCTTTTTGTAGCATATAGGGTTAGTATTTCCAGTAATTCTTTCACAAATAACCATGAACAGTAACATTTAATGCTTTGCACTTGTAAAACTTATTATAAAACACATACCATAACACTTACTAGATATAACTTCTGTCTTACATTTCGCTTATTTATTAAAAAAAAAAAAAATGTGCATACCTGTTTATTATTTACAATTTCCCACACACCTGCTCAGTCACTGAGCCCTTTCCCCGGCCGTAAGGGCAGAACTTTCGTGGGGGTTGATGATACAATCGGCCCCGTGCGTGGGGGATCGAAATCGGGGGAGGAGGATAAGGAAGACATCACTTTGCACTCTGCCAGTGCTGTGTAGAGATTAGCCACGCATCAGTGGGGTACATAGGCACCTACCTACTCTGTAGTTGTCATAGAAAATTGTTGCAAGTTCCAAGGGTAGCAGGAAGACGCATGCTGCTATACACGTCAACCGGCTTTGCTCTCCACCCAAAATCCTGACGGTTGTACACGTCAACCAGTGTGTAGCCGTTAATATTAAGGCTAGTGATGGCAGAATATGCATTAGTTGAAAAAAAAAATTGATGCCAGCCATGAGGAAGTCAGAGGGGGTAAGCGATGGAGGAACAGCAATGGAATTGTCTAAGGTGGAATTGGAGGAGAAAGTCTGAGTGAAGAGATTTGCTTTATCAGTAGGAGAAATGGCTACAGAGCCATCATTACAGAAAAGAGGAGGGAAGGATGATGAGGTAAAGTTGTTAGAAAGGTTTTTGGCAGGGTGCCAGAAGGAGCGGGAAGAATTCGAGTTGGTGAGTTCAGAGCATTTAGTATGGATGAAATTATTTTTAGCAGAACAAAGAACAGACTTTGCACGATTCCGGCAGGAAACAAAAGAGATGAGATTCAGGGGTGGATTGTACCTTTTGCAAAAGCTGCTGGCAAGTATGCTTTAGCTTTTTATTTTCATTATATTGCTTCCTTATACAAGTGATCTGTTAGATGTCCGTAGCCTGCTAACAGAAAAAAAAAAAAAGTGGCGTTCCTTTATGGCGAGCTGTATAGTATCTGGTAAAGGTGAAATAACTGGAGTCTGGGCAACAAGACCCCCCACCCTCCTGGATCCGTTACTACAGCATTTCTTTCTTTAGTATTTATTTTGCATTCTACGCTTGCCTATTATTAATATCTTTCCAGAGTCGAAATAGAATCTACCAATAACATATAGAACAATGGGATTGCTAAATTTTGGAATTTCTGGGTCAAAAGATTAAATTATGTTTCCTGCCACACCACAACTAAGTTAGGTCGATGGTGCGGTGGCGAAACATGTGTTCGTCCTCAGAATGTGCCGTTGGAAACAGAAGCTTGCGTAATATTTCACCTCTTCTGATTTTGAGTTTCCTATGGTGGCTAATATTCGCGGACTGATAGCGGATGGGTATGTTTCTCTGCCTACTGATGATTCTGTTTGATATAATTCATCAGGGAGGGGAGTGACGTACATGCACTCAGTGGGAAGTAGTTACACTGAGATAGTATGCCAACTTTTGACCCTCACATCGGCTTTTCATCATATGAGGCTAGAAATGTTTAGACCATTAGTTAGAAATATTAATTCTGCATGTGAGCAATGATAATTTGTAAGGAGAAGGATTAAATCACATGGTGCTCCTTTGACATTTGTACCCCGGGCACTGAGTGGGTTCCCCTCAAAAACTTGCACATAGGCTAAATTGGTAAAAAAAAAAAAAAAAAAAAAAAATATATATATATATATATAATTCTGCACAAGTGGAATTTGCATAAGTGTCATTTTCTTAAAAGGCTAGTAACTGATATATTATATTTGCTGCCAAGATACTTCCATGCGTAGCAGTTGCACTATAATCTGGTGACACTTATTCATATCCAGCTTTTCCGACTGTCATGGTTTACTTATTCATTTCCTGTCATCATCCTTCCTACTTTCTCCTTCAACTAACCATCTCTTTCCCTCCCTCCCTAATCACCACTATCACCAGAACACATACATCAGTGATGTGACGGGTGGGAGGTTGGGATAGATCTCGCTGCCCTCCCTCCACTCTTCCAACACATTGCTTGTACCACCACCGGTCAGTACCATCAACACACAGTGATCCACACCACTGAATTACAGACTTCACTATAACGCTGGTTACTGTATGCAACTTACATCATGGTTTGACAAAGATGTATTATTGCAGTGTACAGTCTTGTGCCTGTATGACGATGAAAAGTTGATGAGAATATTGACACTGCATAACATCGGTGTTTGGGGAAAAAAATTGTATATAATGCAGATCTGGGATATGCATTACATTAATTCAGGCAGTATTGCTCTAACTATCTAAAAAGCAATTTTTGATTTTTTAATACCATTAATGACTTACTGCACATATAATTACGCCACATAGCACAGGCTAGATCAGTATATACATTACATTCATGTTTCCATAATTGTGCAGTATACATGTATACTGTATGCTTATAATCTATCTATCCATCTACCTATCTATCTGTCTATCTGTCTGTCCATCTATCTATCTATTATTTATCTATCTATCTATCTATCTATATATATATATATATATATATATATATATCTATATATATATATATATACATATATATATATATATATATATATAGAGAGAGAGAGAGAGAGAGAGAGAGAGAGAGAGAGAAAGACTCTTTCGTCCCTGAGGGGCATTGTGTAAGCAATTAACCCCACCCATTCTTCAGTGGAAGCCTTTATAGATCTCCTCCGGTTAGGGCACTTAAACCCATTATTCATACCACAACCATTTGATTATTTTGTGGTTATATGATTTCCACTCACACAGTAAAAAGTTTCCTGGATATTTAAAACAAAATGACTTGTCACTCATTCATCTGAAGGTTGCATCACAACGAGTGTGTGGATGATGGACGCCGCCACCCACCACCAAACTTACACACAGACATACAGTATCTCCATAGCCACATAATCATTGTTTCACTAATGCTTAAGAATTTTTGTTAACCCTTAAATTGTGATGGCCAGAACTGATTCCTGTTACCTGAGGGCGGCATCTTTTGAGGGACTTAGGGGAGTGGTTTAATAGTGACGAGTGTTTGGTGAAACCTGTATCTAACTCCTCGCGATCGACAGTTTCCCCTAAGCTAAACATTATCGTCTCTTGTTGAGGAGACTCAAATGATGTCATCGTATTGAAGGAGTGGTTGCCATATATTGGGAAGCTACCGGTACCTACTGCAGTGGTTAAGTACCGAAGGCTTTTGAAATTATTACTTCCTTCTCTAGCCGACCACAACGTTCTCTTTTTTACTTCTTACGATCACACAAGGAAGGCCAAGGATGAGATGAAGGGATGGAGTGGAGAGGCATATGAGAGAGGGGTCTGTGAATTGGGAACAGGCAGTGAAATGGCGGGGGACAGGGTGACGTGGAGGCGATTTGTTTGTGGCCACCCCGTACAAGGGATTGAGGCGTCTGGCAATAGATCGATAGATAGACCGACAATCACACGGTAATTTTATGCGACTCAGGATAAAATTTCGAACCTGAAAGTTAGATATAGCCTTCCAACATCCATTGAACCAGGAAGCTGTAGAAGAAAATCGTCTGGCAGCGGCAATAATAAATTAGAGAAGATGTCGTCGCAGGGAAAGAACTCTTTATACACTGTGTACCTATAAACATGGCTAACTCAATGCTTAATTACTTCATACACTGGCTACTACACCCACCACCCTCATTTGCCGCCAATATACTTCTCCCCCGCCACTATATTCTCTGTGTACAATCATAAAAAAACTATTCCCAGGAATGTTCGATACGAAACGGAAGTTAGCTGGGCTATATGGGTGGGTCCTTGCTGTTCACCCCTCCCCTAGCTAGTGTTGTCTTATCACAGTCCCATTACAAGATTTGGAATAATGAGCAAGAGTGAGCCATGTGTTGGGGAAATATAGAGTACTTGTTTCGTTACCCTGAGCGCCCCGCCAGGGATTATTAATGAAACTCGGCATGTTTATTATTTTCCTACTATTCAACACTTATTATCTATAGAATACAGCAAATAAATTATTTTGAAGTGTAATAAAACTATAGGCATCGACTGCTTTTTTAATGATAGTATAGCAGGGGTATACGAGTTCATTTGTTTGCTTTGGATGGTTGGTTAAATGCTTCAGATGGATGTTTCAGTTAGTGGCATCCATGCGTCGACGTCTAGAGGCTGTTTTGGAAGCAGGGGGTGGGTATACAAAATATTAAAGCAATGAGACTGGACACGTATTTTTATTTTCCTTCTACTCAACATTTATTATATGTAGAAAACAATACATACCATTATTACACTGAAATTTACTAACTTGGCTTGTATCGGCTGAGTTACTATCACACGTCTGGCATGGGGGCACATACTCATTGCCCGTCTGCGTGTGTGTTGCGGACTCTACACCATTGTTATATTTTTATTTAATGACTTCGGTGCCGGATAATAAAACGTATTGTCTCTATGCATAGAGGCCAAACGATCTAATTAGCTGTTATTACCTCTAGCACAAATTCTAATACAGCGTTCTTAACCTGGGGTGCTAGCACCCCCAGGGGGTGCTGAAATCAATTTTAGGGGGTACTGGAAAATGCTGGATTATATTTTTTCTTACTGGATTTGCTTAGTATTGGCATCCTTGATTTTTTTTTTTTTTTTTTTTTGAGACAGTATAAAATAAACTGCCAGGCAGTACTTCACTTTACTTTAACCCTGCAGTACCGTAGCAACTGCAGTCCTAGTAACCAGATGTAGAGGGGTGCTGGACTGAGACCTTATTACAAGGGGGGTGCTGAGGTCGGAAAAGGTTAAGAAACGCTGTTCTAATATGTCTCACATAACCGACACTGACGGGTTTGCGGTACAAATTTTCCTGTCCCGTCATTCGCAACACATCGTCGTTGTGTCACAGTGCATAGCTTTGAAGGGTAACAATAGTTTTTCTTATGACTGTACCTATAGCCTCATATGTGTCGTCTCTTGTACCTGTAGTCTTTCTCGTACCTGGAGTCTCTCGTCCCTATACTCTTTCTTATATATGACCTGCAATCTCTCGTAGCTGTAGTCTTTCGTACTTGTAATCTCTTTCATACCTGTAATCTCTCGTAGCTGTAGTCTTTCGTCCTTGTAATCTCTTTCCTACCTGTAATCTCTCGTAGCTGTAGTCTCTCTCGTACCTGTAGTCTCTCGCAGCTGTAATCTCTCTTGTACAGTACCTGTAGTCTTTCCAACTTTTAGTCTGTCTGTAATATATTTTTACCCAATTCAGACAGTGGGTTTTCCTGAGCGGAGCTAACTTACCTGAAGCCCTCAGAGATTAATGACAGATTTCAAAATGATGAGACTAAGGGTGACGAAGACAACATTAACTCCCTCTCCTACCTCGGGATTTCCTGAGCTGAATACAGTCGTTTTAGATCTGCCAGAATGAAAATACAAAATAAGTCATTTAAAAAAGGGGTTGTCTCTTTCACTGTGCTGAAGTATTTTCTTTCTTAATTCATCCAAGCACTAGACGTTTGTGTGTGGTAGTGAAGAAGGAAACTGAGATTTTTTTTTTTTTTCGGTACCTTTTCAATACTAGGGGTTCTGTGAAGCATGATAAAATCGTCTGGATGTAGCAAGGTGAGATGGAAATTCGTGATCGTAGTGGAAGTGTTAATCTCGAAGGGAAAGAATATCGGGCGTTGTTATATGGCAGTCCTTCTATCGGTGTTCGAACTGCACAGTGGTTCAGTAATGCATAAACGACACTCCGGTAGAAACTCATCTGGTGGCACCGTATGTGTTGTTGGAATGGCTGAGTCTCCGGGTAAGGGCGCTGGTCGCTGGTTTGGTAGTGGGAGTATTGAAATAAATAAAGGGTGCAGGATAGACATACATGGTGCTGTTTTACCCGTTGCCAACATTTTGCAAATAATCGCCTGGCAGAGTGGGAGAGGGGCGTTATATGTGGACCGCCCTGTATATCAAAGCACAGAGTTGTGTTCTCAGTATCAGACGTCTCCCTTAAAGTTCATAATATGCTCTGGCGATGTTAGGAATAAAATAAACTGTGTTATGAAAAATCGATGTACAATGTTCAGATTTCTTTAGAAAGCGAAATACTTCAAACACTTTGATATTTTTACTAGGCGAGATCTTCCCAAAGTGGAATAAAACCGTCTGAAAGAAAAAAAATGGCATCGTAAAAGGCGTTAAAGGCTACTGCTACTCCATCACTTTGTAAGGTCTCCTCCAAGTGGAATAATATCACATGGCGGCAGCAAGCGAAAACAAAAGAAACTTCACTATTCTTAATAATATTTAGGGCCCAGCAGCTGGTATCACTGTAATGTTTTGGGCTGCATCTGTTCGCAAGTCTCTGTATCTGTCGCCGTGTCAGGATGTCCATCTGCTATAGGTCTAACATTAAAACTTTGACTTATATACATAGGTTACATGTAAGTTTGAAGGTAATGAGTTACAGGTCAAGATTAGATGGGTGAAAATAACTCATTCCCTAGCTGGCGGTCGCCTCCCGTCTCAGGGACATGCCACTGACAGCTTCGGAATAACACTAACAACATACTTGAGGAAAAACTGCCATGAAAAAACTGATTCTGGCCACACACAATAAGGCGATGACATCCCTCACTCTCGCTACCACCAGATGATTTTACTCGTATATGGCCAAGAATAGAAGTATTTTTTTTCCTTGATGCAGAGAAGGAACCAAACACTAAAAGCCTGCAGAGTAGTTTCTTCCAAGAAGAAGCGAATAAAAGAGCCAAATTCCTGTTGCATACATAATTGAAAGTATCGTGCAACTCTTGCTTTACATAACGACTGAAATGGTGAAAAAGTGTGCTGCCAGACTGGTGTAACGCTCCCGCTGTAATGGACGGGGAATGCAAACAGACAGCTCAGAAAAGGAGCGACCATTAAAGTAACAATAGTATAAAGATGCAACAGAGCAGGGAAGAAAAAGAGGTTGAAGGGAGCTAGTAAACAGGAAATAAGATGATGAGACGAAAAGCCACTGACTCCACTTTGTTTAGAAAAGCTGTGTAAAGGGAACCCCTGCCCCCTCAAAAATTATACTTTACACAGAGACGAATAAAACCCTGTGCAAAGTCAGTAACTGTGCATGGGTAAACAGGGCACGAAGTAGGATAAGCATACCTCTTGAAGCAGACTATGAGAGAGATGTAACGTTATCTCTCCGTTGTTGGTCCCGTGAGAATAAAACCCCAATAATATTAAGAAAGGATGTAACATTAGGGTGTATACATTATAATACTGAAGGATACTCCTGTGAAAAAAATCTGGTAGATCGAAAGGTTCAGGCACAGAGTTTTTGATACATTAGTAAATAAGTTTCTTTTATTCCAGTCAGAATATTGCCTAGTAAAAAACTAGGTGTACTGTACCATAGCCTCCTTCCGTAACTGCTTCAGTAACTGCTGTGATAGATGCTGAGAGAAGCGGATAGTGAGTTAAGGGAGGAGTCATTGGTATGTGAATGGATAGTGTTAGATGTTCAGCTCAGAAGGTCATTAATGAAAAGAAGGAAGAGAATTAGTGACAGGACAAAGCTCTGAAGAACGCCATTATTGATAGCTCTAGGAAAACAGTGGCCACTGAAAACAAAAGCTATAGAGCGGCCGCGTTAAAAATCAAAGCACAGACAGTAGGATAGAAATCTTAAGAGGGCAATTTAGAATTAAAAATGTATCCCAGGCTCGATCAAAGGGCTTTGAAATGTCAAGTGCAATGGCAAAACTTTTGCCACAGTCTCGAAAGAATGATGGCCTGGAGTCTGAAAGGAGGGTGAGAAGATCGTCATTGGAGTGTTCCTGGCAGAACCCATACAGGCAATCAGTGAGAAGGTTAGGACAGACAAAAATTTATATACTTCTGAGATTTTTTTATGAATATGCTCGAAAACATAAGAAATACACGATAATAAAGCAGTTGAACGACAGTTAGAGGGTTGCAGACGGTCACCCTTCTTGCAGACAAGCAGAAGGAGAGCGAACTTCCATCAAGAAGGAAAGATACAAGTGGACAGGGAATAATAAAGTAATTTACCTTGGCAGAATGTCAGCACACGATCAAAGTTTTTGAGAACAACAGGTGGGTCCCCATTAGGCCCGAACATCTCACTCGTGTTGAGGACAGTGAGTGTAGTGTAGGAGTTAACACTGTAACTGGCGGTGTTGCTGACAAACACAGTTACTGTTTTTTAAAAATCCACTGAAAAGATATCTAGAAAAAAAGCCACAGCTGTCAGGAAAATTTCACGGTGTTTGGGTTTGGGGAGATAAAACGCTTCCACACACACACACACACGCACACACACACACACACACACACACACACGCACGCACGCACGCACGCACGCACGCACACGCACGCACGCACGCACGCACGCACGCACACACACACACACACACACACACACACACACACACACACACACACACACACACACACACACACACACACACACACACACACACACACACACACACACACACACACACACACACACACACACACACACACACACACACACTTTCTTCCTCAGCCTCAGACAATATGCATTTCCACAAAAGAACATACCCTCACAGACCATCATGCACTTTTGTACGCTACCGATACCCACTTCCACTCTCACAACACATTATAAGCTCTCTCAGACAATTATAGGGTACAGTTTCGCATTTCATACATTAACATACACTTCAGTACATTCTCGCAAATTAACATAAACTATCACAAACCAGCATACAAACTCGTGCACCAACATGCACACCGGCACAAAAATATGCACGCTTACAAATCATCATACTCTTACACCTCAACAGGCACTTCAAAACACTAACTTACCCTCTCACACTACAACATACTACTACACTCTCCATCATGCTGTAAAATTTCTCAGGTCAACATGCGCTGCAGCACACTAACATTCAGTCACCGAAACCACCAACTTTTTCACACCAACAAAAACTCTTATACACTCTCACAAACTCACGTACTCTCTTAACAACCAGTATATAATCTTTCACAACCACATACTCTCACAAACAAATATATCCGCACACAAACCACCATACGGTTTCATCATCACCACCATTATCCAGAATCCCTTTCACACCCTAGGTTGGGGTGAGATAGGGTCGACAGAACCAGAAGGAACTTGACGATAAAATACTCGTACTAACCAATGATTGTCCAAATGAATGCATCACATTGCCATTCACTCACCATTTAAGTTCTTGAAATCCTGACTCCACCTGATAAGCCAAATATTACTCCACGCATAGTTTCACATACACCCATCCGACATAGGCAATCCGACTATTGTCATGTTAAAAAGGGGTACCTAACCTTGGTCATACGCTCCCCCATAAGGAAATAAATATCCAACCAGCTCGATGCCCTGTCAATTCCATAGCCTAGACAGCGTCCATATCTTTTTCTTCCGACACACTCATTTACGCTACTTATTCACTTTATTCTAGATCCACCATGCCTTCTCTCGCCTTCAGACTTGCCTAGATATGCCTTCTTCACCGCTCTATTCACAACCCTTCTCTCCACTTGGTCATATATACCATCTAAGTACACTGTCTTCAACTCTGGTGTCTACAAACTTGCTTTACTCCACTTTCACAAACTCCCTTATTCCTTATCCTCAACAGTCCCTTTTCTGCTGCTCTTACTCTAGACTTTTCATTTTCATGCCACGTCATACTCTCACACTCGTATGTTAGAGCAGGCACTAAAGCTTCTTCATGCAAGCATCTTGCCACTGCCACACTTAGACTTCTGCTTCTGCCTTCATAGCACCAGCCATTTTACTTCCCAGTGGCACTCAAATTCCACTTGTTTTGCACAGTTACTTTTGTTTTCTATCGCTGCACCTAGGTACTTAAACTCCCTACAATTCAAGTCTTTCTTCATTCAGTGACATCACACTGGGAGTCCCCTTCTCTCTCAACAACCACCACGTGATTATTATGCATATTTACCTTTAAGACATGGCTCTCACAGACACCCTCAAATTTGCATCAATCTACAAAGCTCTTTTCCACTATTTGCAAGCAACATTGCATCATCTCCATTCAAGACGTTTGAGATATTCCTTCCTACAACACTTATTTCCAACACCATCCCTCTCTGCACTTTTCATGTTTTTAACTCTCTCATAACCACATCCATGTATCGTATTGAACAACCATGGGAACATCAAACAACACTGTTTCACGCCAACACTGATCATGAATCAAAGAGTTAGATATCTACTTACCCTTCCACCTGCTTCATTCCCATCGTAAAAGCTCTTATCTGCACTCAACGGCTTACCATGTAGGCTACACCACAAGCGCATAGCCTTCCACAACCCTTCTCTGTTTACCTGGCCGTATGCTTGTCCCAGATCTATATGTTTCACAAATATCTTGAATTTCTCACACTCCTTCTCCAATATCTGTCTCACTGAATTTCATCAACATCCTCGACCATTCCTAATCTAACCTTGTTCGTCTCACCAGGCCTTCTAATGTAGCCATTACTTTGTAGTAATTCTGTCATATAACTTTCCTACAACATTTAAATGATAATAGTTAGGATAATTTTTGCAATCAGTTCTCTTGCATTTAATCTAGCAGGGGGATACAATCACTGCTCTTTTCTTCTTTGTGGCTAGAGTTTCACATCTCTACGCCTTCTTACACATCTCGAACAAACACTTCATTCCACTCTGTCCATTACTCACTTACAACTATTAAACATTCTCACAGGAACACTGTTTTAAACAATACTCTCTCACTAACCAGTGTGCAATCTCACAACTAGTATGCTGTCTCCCATAATTGCATTCTCTGGAACAAAGATACCCTCTCGAAAGCAAACCTACACGCGTTCACAAAGCATCATACACTAACACAACCATATTCTCTCTCAATCATACCCTCTCACAAGTGATCATACTCACATCCAGTATACATTTTTTCACGACATTCATTATTTTACACTCAGTAACAACTATTAATGAGCTCACATGCACACGTACACCCTCATCTCAAAAGCCAGCCGACTGTCTTACAAACTCAGATGCATGCTTCCACAAGCACTTGCTGTTAAAATGCTAACCGGTTTGTAAACAAGCAGGTATTAAAAGATCAATAAATCCGTTACTCGTCTCATAGAGCCTCAACTCTACAATAAACAAGATGCATTATTATCACATCACTCAACCACTACTCGAGTCCCAGTCATAGTTGTTCATGAGATTAGACAGCATCATTACTATATATTTACCTGGTTTGTGTCCTATTCACTGTCCACTCAACAGTATAACTGAAGACCTAGACAGATATTCGTTTGTTGTGTGACGGGGTCTTGGGGAATATTCGTAGTAAATAAGGATTGTTTGCCTTAATGTCCATTCTACTGTCGATAGGCGTTAAACCTAAAAAATTATTAACATATTTCCTTGACGCGGTAGTAATACAGGTCCACCATTCTCTATAATTGCAAGTACAATACAGCAAATAGTCTACTCTCTCTCTCTCTCTTGCTGTGAATCTCTGCAACTCAGTTTAAACCTGCAGTTCTGACAAAAAAGGAAAAAAAAAATTCAGCTTGCTCTTTTTTTTTTTTTAGTTCAGTATCACCCCTGTGTGTGTGTGAGAGAGAGAGAGAGAGAGAGAGAGAGAGAGAGAGAGAGAGAGAGAGAGAGAGAGAGAAAACCTGCGAACGATGAAGAAGATATATATATATATATATATATATATATATATATATATATATATATATATATATATATATATATATATATATATAATACTCTTGTAAACTTCACGTTTCCTTCCCATGTCTAACTTGTTTCAGAGTTTAGACAAATTTTTCCACAAGCTTTAGGAGAGAGAGAGAGAGAGAGAGGATATTACTGACTTTCTTTTCTGTATAAGAGTAATGGTAGGTGGCTGCGAAAATCATTCACTCACTTGAAATAGTGCTGCCTGCTTTTTCCCTTGGTGTATCTACCGTGAGTGACAAGTTTAATCGTAACCTGTAAGTGCAAAAATTCATAAGGAAACCAGCGATAACGCTGGGTAATAACCATATAAGCAAATAACGGAGTGATGTAGAGACAACTATGGTGCCCCTGTTAAACTGGTGGAGACAGCGAAATTCGGCGTCCATCCAGGAACCAATAATCTACAATCTTCCCAGATTCATTTTATGGGATGGCCCAGCAGAGGCGCTTTCATGCCTGCGTTTGTATCATCTGCCCGGCCAGAAAGACAGTGGTTACTCTGTTAATGGAATCATTTTTCCTTAACCATTTTCTTCATCATACTTCATGTTGAAATAGCAAGGACCACCCTAACCTGTAATCAGACGTACAGCAAGGATGCAGTCAATGATTAATTTCTCCTCCCTCCATCTCTCTCTCTCTCTCTCTCTCTCTCTCTCTCTCTCTCTCACACACACACACACACACACACACACACACACACACACACACACACACACACACACACACACACACACACACACACACACACACACACACACACACACACACACACACACACACACACACACACACACACACACACACACACACACACACACACGGGTGACACCAGAGGGAGAAACAAGTTCAATGTTTTGTTTTTTCTTTTTCTGTCAAAATTGCAAATGGTTAAATTGAGTTGCAGAGACACAGAGCAGGTCTTGTTCACGAAAGAGAGAGAGAGAGAGAGAGAGTTTGTGTGTGTGTGTGTGTGTGTGTGTGTGTGTTGTTACCTTACCTAATTGTTCTTACCTAATTGTATCTTTACAGGAATGAGTCAAGCTCGTACTGTCCCGTGTCTTAAACCATATATATCGTACATATCCTTAAATTTGTGAATTGTTTTGGCACACACTATTTCATTCGGTAGTGCATTCCATTGATCAATTGCTCTGTTTGGGAAACTGAATTTCCTTACGTCTTTATCACCTCTCTTCTTATGCAGTCTTTTGAAGTGTCCTCTTGCTGATGCTTCTCCATATGTTAAGTAATCATTTATGTCTATTTTCTCCTTCCCTGATATGCACTTATATAGCATTATCATGTCACCTCTTTTCCTTCTCTCCTGTAGTGTTGGTAGATTCAGTTTATTTAGTCTTTCTTCGTAGCTTAGGTCCCTTAAGCTTGGTATCCATCTTGTAGCGGCCCTTTGAACTTTTTCAATCTTGTCTATGTGTTTTTTGAGATGAGGACTCCAGACTACTGATGCATATTCCAGGGTTGGTCTAATGAATGATGTTATTATCCTTCTTAGCATGTCTTCATTTATGTACAGTATGTGAATGCTATTCTCATATTTGCAAGCAGTGTATACATGTTCCGTACCTTCTCGCTGATGTGATCAGCCGGAGATAGTCTGTTATTAATAATCACACCTAGGTCTTTCTCTCTTTCTGATGTGTATAGTGTTTTATTTCCTAACTTATAATCCCAATCAGGTCTTTTTCCACTTTTACCAAACTTGATTACATGACACTTGTCCACATTGAATTCCATTTGCCATGTACTACTCCATTCATGAAGTTTATTTAATTCTTCTTGTAGCTCTTTACAAGAGTCTGTGTTAGTAATTCTCCTTTGTATTTTTGCATCATCTGCAAACATATTCAGATAGCTCTCATTTCCAGTGTTACTGTTTATATCACTTACATACACTAAAAACATGATTGGTGCCAGCACTGAACCCTGTGGTACTCCACTAGTCACTTCTTTCCATGATGAGCAGTTTCCTCTTAGTACTGTTCTCATTTCTCTTTTTATGAGAAAGTCTTGCATCCAACAAAACAGTTTGCCTCGAATTCCTCCTTGATGGTACAGCTTCCATAAAAGTCTTTGGTGTGGTACTGTGTCAAAAGCTTTCTTGAAATCTAAATAGATACTGTCCACCCATCCTTCCCTTTCCTGTATTGTGTTTGTTACTCTGTCATAGTAGCTCAACAGATTACTAACACATGATTTTCCTTTTCTGAAACCAAACTGTCTTTCTGTTATCATACTGTGTTCTTCTAGATGATTTACCCAAGCTTTTCTTATAAGCTTTTCTAATACCTTGCTTACAACACTGGTCAGTGATACTGGTTGGTAGTTGAGTGGATTTTGTCTATTTCCTTTCTTGAATAAGGGGACAATATTTGCTTTTTTCCAAATATCAGGTAGTTTACCTTGACTCAGGGATTTCTTGAAAATTAAAAATATTGGTTTACTTAACTCCTTTGCACATTCTCGTAGTACCCAGCATGAAATTTCATCAGGACCACTTGCTTTTCCTCTGTCTAATCTATGTGTGTGTGTGTGTAATTCACCGGGTCGGCCAGGATCACTTGATGGTCGTGATCGTCAGCTTTTACCCTCCCGGAAGGGAGCTGAGAGCTCATATAGTCCGATCTAAGGGCAAGGCTGTGACCTTCACACACGCACACACCCGTCCCCTTGCTCAAGGGGGACAGTAACCACCCACTTCGTCAGTGAAACTTTTCGCAACCTGAGCGAGGCGCAAACTCCCGTTTACCAGATGGCAAGCGAGAACGTTACCACTGCACCAGCGAGCGGTGTGTGTGTGTGTGTGTGTGTGTGTGTGTGTGTGTGTGTGTGTGTGTGTGTGTGTGTGTGTGTGTGTGTGTGTGTGTAATTTTTCCAATGTAAGTTAAAGAGAAACAGTAAAAATTTCAGTGCATGAAATAATTTAAATAAGTTATTGAATTACGTATACAGTAACGGCAAAAAAGAAAACGCAAAAACTGTTCACATCAAAATCACACACACACACACACACACACACACACACACACACACACACACACACACACACACACACTGAAAACTATGGAAATAAGCAAATAATGCATTACTTGTTTTTAGCATACATTAATAAGGACAAATATGAACATAGCTTGCATCCATACATACATGCACACATACATACAATATTAAAGCAGGTGTGCAGTGTCTTCATGTAGATTCACAAAATACACTGAATCTGCATCATAAAGGAAGCTAGTATCCCGATGCAAAAGCCACATGATAGCAATGGTGGCGTATGTGAAGAGATGATATGCCGAGGGTGTCTCTAGGAGTAGTAGTAGTGGTATTGGTTGGAGCAGTAACAGTAATAGTAGTAGAAGTAGTAGTAGAAGTACTCCTACTCCAACTGCTACTATCATTGCAACAACAACAACTACTACTACTATTACTTTAACTACTACAACAACAACAACAACAACAACTACTACTACTACTACTACTACTTCTACTACTACTACTAATAATAATAATAATAATACTATTGCTACTACTACTACTACTACTATTATATTTTTGTTACTAAACATCTGTCTGTTTCCTACTTATGCAACACCAACCGTCTTAATACAGTACATTTCACCATTTGGAGTTGTAATGGGAAGGCTAACACTGCAAACCTTCTTTTATACTCCGTTCCCCGCAAAAACGCAAACGACTATGGTTTCCAACCATATGTTACTATCTATCTATACCCCGACGCCCTAATCCCGCAAAGGGTGGCCGCAGACAAAACGCCTCCAAGTCGCTCTGTCACCCACCATTTGACTACCCTCCCCCCAACTCACTCCCCCCTCCCTCATATACCTCTCAACTCCATCACTCCACCTCATTCTCGGTTTATCCCTCTGTCTCCCTCCCTTCACCTAATCAGTCTTTCATTCTCCATTCTCTCCACATGTCCAAACCACCTCAGTGTATTTCTCCTAATCTTTTCAACCACATCCACATCCACCCCACAACGTTCCTTCACTTCTTCATTCGTCAACCTGTCCCTCCATGTCACTCCACATGCTCCTCTCAAGTAACTCATTTCCACTGCTCTCACTCTTGACTTGTTCCCCTCTTGCAAGGTCCACGCCTCGCTTCCATACTTCAGGGTAGGGATCACAATACTATCATGCAGTGACTTCTTAACTTCCATACTTACCTCCCTATTTCTCATCACTGCTTTCAGTGAACCAACAACCTTCCTTCCCTGCTGTACCCTTTCACGCACTTCATCCCCCAAGGTACAATCCTTACTCATCACACTACCCAAGTACTTGAATGCACTCACATTCTCCATATCCTCACCATCCAACCTCACTGTACATTCTGTGACTTCATTCCTCTCAAACACCATAACTTTACTCCTGTTTACATTCACTTTCAGATTCCTCTTCCTGCATGCTGTCCCAAATTCATTCACCAAACCTTGCAACTCTCATTCATCTTCACGCAACAATACTGTATCATCAGCAAGCAGCAACACCGGAATCTTCCACACCTCACCCTCATTCATTAGAGCCACCCCAACATCCACTGCCCTACCTTGCACCTCCTTTACAACCCCATCCATGTATATATTAAACAGCCATGGAGACATCACACAACCCTGTTTCAGTCCCACATTGAGATCAAAGAACTCACTCAGCTCACCATCCACTCGCACCGTAGCCCTAGCTCCTTTGTACATACTCTTCACAGCACTCAACAATTTCCCCTCCACTCCATATATTCTTAATACCTTCCACATACCTTGCCTATCTATTCTGTCATAAGCTTTCTCCAAGTTCATGAAGGCAGCATACACTTTCTTTCCCTTCTCTAGATACTTCTCCACCAAACATCTAAGAACAGATATCTGATCTACACACCCTTTTCCCTTCCTAAATCCCCCTTGTTCTTCTCTAATTAGCTCCTCTGTCATATGCCTAATCCTATCAATGAGTATTCTACCATTTATTTTTCCAGTCATACTAAGAAGACAAATACCCCTATGGTTACCACATACTTCTATCTCCCCTTTTCCTTTGTATAAAGGAACAATTATACCTGCTTTCCAGTCCTCTGGAACCCTTCCCTCTTCCCAAGCCAATCTACACAACTTCCATATCCACTCCACAACAATCTCACTCCTTTACCTCAGCATTTCACTACACACTTCACAATTCCTGCGGCCACTACTTCCGCCCTACTGATCTCTTCCTCCCTCCTCTCATATCTTCTCCCAGACATTCCCCAACCACTTATACTCGCACTGCTCTCACTCTCTACATTCAACAAATCCTCAAAGTGCTCCTTCCATCTCCTCAATTTCTCTCTCTTCTCCACCAACAATCTATTATTCCTATCTTTCACTCCCCTACTATTTCCCCTTTCACACTGCTTTGCTCTCTTTACCTCCTTCCAAAACAATTTCTTACTCTCCCTCCATTTCACACTCAGATACCTCCCAAATTCTTCATCCACTTTCTTCTTACTCTTCTTCACCAGTCTCTTCACCTCCCTTCTCGTGCTCACATATACCTCTCTCTTCTCTCTCTCATCTTCTCCCCTACCTCTGCTCACTAGCCATTTACTGTATGCCTTCTTCTTTTGTTCCACAACTCGTTTCACCTCATCATTCTACCATGCTGTCCCTTGCACACTCCTGCATCTCCTCCTCACTCCACAAACCACCTCACATGCTGCGCCAATCTCTTCCGTGAATATCTTACATATGTCTTCCACCCCTTCCATCTGCTCTAACTCATACCTTCCCAATCTTTCTTACATTATGCTCGTATACTTTGTCATTTTCTCACTATCTTGCAACTTCACTCTTTTCACAGGAGCAGTTTCCTCCTGTCTTCCCCTTCGTCTCTTCAACCATTTTCTTTGCAGCTTTACCTTGGCCATCACTAAGTGATGGTCTGAGACTCCATTCCCCCACCCTCTCCACACTCTTGCATCCAACACTTGTCTACTCATTCGCTCATCCACACACACGAAGTCTATCATTGCCATTCGTTCTACAAGTTCACCATCCATCCTCCTCATTAGTCTCCATGTGTACCTGTGGATCATCTTATGCCGAAAGCAGGTGTTAGCTATTGCCAACCCCTTACCAGCACAGATGTCCACCAAAGCACTACCATTCCCATCTACGTCAGCTGGCACACCCCACTGACCAACCACTCCATCTACTCGTATCTTCCCAACTTTGCCATTCATGTCTCCAATCAAAAGCACTCTCTTGCTCCTCTCAGATTTGTCCATACATGTTTCTACACTCACCCAAAACTCATCTTTCACTCTTGCCACTCGGTCCTCTGTCGGCGCATACGCACATACAATCGCCCACGCTTGTATACCTACTTTCATCCTCACCCATAAAATCCTTGCACCCACTGTTCCATACTCTCTTATATTCTCCTTCCACTTCTTGCTTATCATTAGACATACTCCCTCTCTTGTCCTCTCATTCTCATTAACTCCCGCACATATACCTAAACCATATTCCCACTCTCTCACCCTTTCACCTTCCCTTTTACTTTCAGTCGGTCCACATATATCCACTCCTGCATCCTGAAGCACCTGCACAATCTCTCTCTCTTTTATTTCATCATTCACTCCTCTCACATTCCATGTCTCCACCCTCAGAATGTCCTTTGTCCGTTCCTTAGTCGTCAACATATGGTCCGTCCCGGTCCGAGGCGCTTTATTTACTTGTTTAGTTAGTTCTTTTTATGGGGTTGGGCACTAACCCACCACCAGCCCTTTTAGTCGCCTCGTACGACAAGCAGGGATACTGGGGGAGTATTCTTGAAACCCCCTTACCCGCACTGGTCAGTGCGGCTATCAATCACTTTAGCATCATAATCCATACCCACCTGAAAGACAGGCCTGTGAGGGCTGATGATCTTGTTCCCCTTGGGCATAGGAGTGCAGATGTCACGAGGGAGAATAAGAATCGACATCCAACTCATAACAACTCTGAGGTTGAAGCTTCTTTTCAGAAAGAACTTCCACCAGTCTCGAGTAGAATTTCCCCGCCTCTGGAGCTAACCCGCCTGAAGTAAACACATGAGGAGTGAATCGACAATGGTCTACATGCTAGATTCTTTCTGTATGGTTTCCGTTGATTTCTGTTCATTCCTCTAATGTGCAAACTCGAGAGACAGTTCGTGGTTACATACTGTCATTGGATTAAATATCCTAATGCTGAAGTAAACCTTCTGCCTCCACGATTCGAGAAACCTTGGGCACTGACATCCACTCTTTTCATCGTACGTTGTGTTTGCTGTTCTCTGGATGAAGTGCTCACCGTCTAGAGGCAATAGAGCTGGCTCTTTGGTGACATCATGGTATATTTCGTGCAGGTTTATTTTTTGCAGTGAGGTCGTGTACTGCATGTCAAATGCACATAAAGCCTTCCTTCCTGCAAACCTATGCATGTTTTGCACCAGAGACAGTGCCCCAGTCACACGGTTGAGGTAGGTTTTCTATTGCCGCTCATATCTCAAGGCTATGACATCAATAAACATCATTCCGCAGGTCCAGCAGGCTCCCTACTCACCAGATATGACTCTGTACAACTTTTGGCTTTTTCCCCAAGCTCAACTCTCTGCTGAAGTGTTCCCGATTTGAGACGACAGAAGAGATCATGATGAATGCGTCGAAGCACTTGCAGGACACCAAAAAACAAATTTCAGAAATGTTTCAGGCAGTAGAATGAATGCTGGGCTAAGTGTGTCAAGTCAGAAGAGGCCTACTTTGAGGGGGATTAGTTTCCTATCTCAACAGGTCAGCTGTTTATTTTTTAGAGCCTAAGGTCGGACACTTTCTGAACAGACATCGTATAGTGAGTGGATGGGAAACAGAAACATGGAGGAAGCTGAGAGATGGAATGGAGAGTTATATGTAGAGAACAAGAGAGAGATGAAAAGATTAGTAAGAGTAAGAAAAGAGTGGATAAGACGTTTGGATGGAATTTGAATGTAAAGTGATAGGAATGAAAGAAAATGTTCTGGAAGACGGTAACGAGTTACACAAGGCGATAAAGAAGGTAGTAGAGGTGTGAAAAATAAAATGGCAGTTTGCTAATGGAGAAAGGAGAAAAAGTTCTAGACGGAGAGAACATTTTAAGGAAATGTTAACCACAGAGAATGAAAGTAACGCGAGTATACTGTAAGTGGCTGGAGAATGGCTGGGTGAAGGAGAGAGATGAAAACGAAGGATGAGATCAATAGGCTGGAAGTAGTGGACGCAATGAAGAAAGTCAAAATGGGGAAAGCCCCAGTAACTGATGCAGTGTGTGGGGAAATGCTAAAGCACGGGAGAGATATAGCAGTAGATTGGATATGCAGATTGGCCTGTGAGGAAGGTAGAGTCCTTGAGGATGGAAAGTCATGTGTAATTATTCCCCTCACAAAGGAAAAGGGGGAAAAAACTTTTTGGTAGTCATAGGGCATTTGTCTTCTTAGTGTAACAGGAGACGTAAATGGATAATTATTGACATGATGTCTCTATGTTTACCAAAAGCTTTCCGTCCAATTGTAATGCCTCTTTTTAATTCCCTATCATGGTCTTCTGTTAGTTTTAGTATTTGCTCCAGGTAATTGTTCTCCTCGACTTCTTCAAGAATTTCTTTGCTTATTCCAATGAGGCTCTTCGGTGTATTTGGATTAAACGTTATTTTATTTTTAATTTGTTCATCTTTAGCCCTACATTGAGACTTTCTCTGTGTAGTAATTTTAATATTTCCTGCAATGTCTCTGCTGTTTTTGAGATTAGGATAATGTTATTTGCAAATCTTAAATGGTTTAGGTTTTCACCATCTGTGTTTGCTCGTTTGCTTTCCCAGTCTAGCTTTCTGAAAACACTTTTTAGGCATGCTTTAAATAATTTTGGTGAAATCATATCTCCCTGACGCACACCCTCCTCAATTTCAATTTTTTCCGCGTCTTTAACTGTAGCAGTTCCCTCTTAATATATGTGTTTGAGACTGAACAGTTTTACAGTGTTCTCAATTACTCCTTGTTCCTGCAATGAATTTATAATTTGTATGTGTTCCATTGAGTCGAAAGCCTTTTCATAATAAACAAAAACTAAGCACAGTGATTTATTATATTCTGTAGTTTTCTCAGTTAGCTGATTGATTGTGTATAGATGACCTGAAGTCATAATGCCCACTTCGGAGTCCCGCCTGCTTCCAAATTTTTTGTTATTCTGTTCATAGGGACTTTAATGAAGAGTTTGTAAATAACTGGTAATATTCCAATGGGTCAATAGTTACTCAGATCATTTGAGTCATCGTTTCTGTAGAGCAATTAACTACTGTATTACACCATGTTTGGGGAATTTTCTTCTTTTTTATACACTGAGTAAATAAGTGGGCTAGCCTGCGTTGAACATTTACTCCTGCATCCGACAGTAAATCTGATACTCGTCCATCGTCTCCTGGAACCTTCCCCATTTTTATACCTTTAAGAAAGATGCTTACTTCATCTGGTGTTACCTCAGGTATTTCAAATGTGTCAAATGAAAAGTCAGCTATTGGAACTTTTGTTTTTTATATACAGTTCTCTGTATAATTCTTCCACCCTCTTCACCATCCTCTCTCATCATTTAATGACTTCACCATTTATGTTTTTCAACAATATAATTTGTTGCTTTCCTAGTGTCATTTTAATTAAGACATGTTTCAAACTTTTTCCATTTTTTATGGTTTCTTTGATGTAATCCATGTCTCTCTTTCATTTTTCTTCTCTCTGTTTTATGTTGATAAACTTATTTAATTCTGCTCTTTCTGTTTCATCGTTCTTTGTTTCTGCATTCATCTCGTTTCTTCTTTCCATGAGCTCGAGGGTCATTTTTGAACATATGTTGGCTTTGGTTGTATTAGCTTTCCTAACTACCTCTGCTGATTCTCTTAGCACTTTTGTTAGTCTATCATTCATCTCATCAGTGTCACACTCAGTATAACTTTGAGCCTGAAATCTGCTTGTTATTACCTGCGGCGATAGCCAGCAGGCCATTGAGTGGCTAGCATTCTTCTTATTCTGCTTGTGGCGGATTTGTTAAAAGGAAGCCTTTGGAGACAGAAGTGGTACCATATAGGGCAATTTGTCATGGACAATCCAAATCTTTCATCAGCTGTCGCCTGAGGTGGTACCATCTAGCGACAACTTTCGTAAAAGTGTTTAATTTAACCGTGTTGAGATATAAAAATGGTCCCACATAATGTTATTTGACACTAAGAATCCAAACTTGCAACCAGAGAATCGCCGCAGATCCCACAGCGATTCTACTCTTGTTTCTAACGGAAAGGCTGCATTTCATTTTTCATTTTGCTTACTTTTATTAGGCATATATATATATATATATATATATATATATATATATATATATATATATATATATTGTTACATAGCCTATGATTTCATCATCCTTTGTGTAATTTTAACGCACAGTATGCTGCATGTTTGATCACGAGCGTGTTCTGCCTCAGTTCCCCCCTTCTACCGTTATAGTAGAGTAAGTCGTCCTTTCTGTTATTCAGTGCGGGATTGTCAACTCTTTGTCCCCATGGCTTCATTTGCGCGTCCTTCTTACAAGTTGTATCAAGCTCTGCTGGCCCCTATATAATGAGCTCAGTCTCTGCATCATTGCCACTTAGATCTGCTCCTCATTTTGTTCACATCTCTGTCCTTCCCTGTACAGTTATTGTTGTGAGTGCTCCGGAAGTCTCCAACCATCTAGCAGCTGTGTAATTTGAGTATAACTGTTATTGCATTTTTTCCTTGTACTGTATAGCATAAGGTGTTGATTTGTAGGCCTAGTGAGTTTTTTTTTGTAATTTATGTAGGATTCATTTTGTCAGCCAGTTTTAATACTATTTCGTTCGTTTTAAGATTTCCTCCACCTATAGTGGAGGCCGGGCCATACATTAGCCCGGTAATACTATTTTGTATCTGTAATAATTTATCTTGCATTAACTGAGCATTACCCAGTGTATTTTCATTTTATCAGGGCTGACTTAGATAAATTTACTCTTGCTAATTTCATGTTAATAGAGGCTATTGCAGTTAACCATATATTTAACCTGTTTTTTGCCATTACATTATCCTTATGAGTCCTGAATGTTTTGTTGTTAGTTTGTGCATTAAACTTTAACTTGTAATTTTACCTAACTCTTTTGTTTTGTACCTGGAACTTTACGGGACAGTAGTGATTTTTAGTATTCTCACTTAAAGTGTACATTATCTTTCTCTGTTCCGTAACATAAATTTGGCGACCTCATATCAGGATATTCAGGATATTATCATAAGGATATTGCTCGATATTTTGTGACTGTTACTTATTCATGATGTCTACTATTACTACACTTGATGAAGCCAAAGATTTTTTGTCAAATGTGCAAACAGTGTTGGATGTAGAAAACAGAAAAAAGAATGAACTTAAGCTTGTTGCTCAACAATTGGGAATTGCAGTTCACTCTCATCATTCTAAAGATCAAATTGTTGACATGATTAATGAAAGCTTGTTTAATGTAACTCCTCGAAATGAGCAAACGCAGATTGAATTAGCTAAGTTACAGCTAGCCCTGCAGGAGGCTCGCGTTAAGGAGGCACAGATACAGGCTCAGGCACAAGTTGAACTTGCCAGGATTCAGGCAGACCATGAGTATCGCATGAAACAAGGTGGAACTGGATCATCTAGCTCTGATGATTTTGATGTGGCTAAAAATGTTAAACTTGTCCCTCCTTTTAATGAATCTGATTTAACAAAGTATTTTCAGTTGTTTGAGAGGGTAGCTACAGGATTTAATTGGCCAAAAAAGTATTGGCCAGTACTCCTTCAAACTGTTCTCACCGGTAAAGCTCAAGTAACTTATGCATCTTTGCCTCAGGATCAATCTGATAATTATGATGTAGTTAAGAGCTTGATTCTTAAGGCCTATGAGCTTGTTCCTGAAGCTTATAGAGTAAAATTTAGGACAACTTACAAGCAAGATAAGCAATCCCATGTTGAGTATGCAAAAATCAAAGAAGATCTGTTAGAGCAGTGGTTAAATTCTAAGAATGTGGATTCTGATTTTGGTAAATTTAAGCAGATGATTTTGCTGGAGGACTTCAAGAGGTGTATTTATAAAGATGTAAGCCTATATCTTGATGAGAAAAGAATAGATAATTTGTCTGATGCTGCAGTTTTAGCTGATGAATATGTTCTCACTCACAAGAGATATTCTAAAGAAAAAGGGAAAGCTGAGAGCAAGTACGTTGCCTCTACTCAGAGTACAGGTAACAGGAAAGAGAATAAGGATGATGTTTCTCAGGAAGTAAATACCAGCTTCACCTCTAGATTTCAGAAAAGTAAATGTACTTATTGTAGTAAGCTTGGTCATACTAAGGAGAGATGTTTCAGGAGACAGCGTGATGTGAACAAAAAGGAGTCTTTAAATATTCAGTCAATTGGTCTAGTGTCCACCCTTGAGAGTTCCCAGAATTCTTTAACCGAGTTAACTGAACCTGCTTGGAGGGGTAACTTAAATTCTCATGATGGAGCTCCTCTTTTGAGCAGTAACGTGGGTGACACTCTCAAGAGTTCATGTGCTAATTTCCTGTCTGATGGTTTTGTCAGTCCTCTGGACAGTAATGACAGGAAATCAGTTCAAATATATCGTGATACAGGTGCTTGCCAATCCCTTATGCTGACCAGTGTTCTAGGCTCTAATGTTAATTCCTCTGATGAAACTGTAATCTTACAAGGTGTAGGGAATAATTACTTCTCTGTCCCTCTGTGCAGAGTGAATTTAGAGTCTGGTTTTGTTAATGGTTCCGTTATGGTTGGGTTGGTTGAGACACTCCCAATGTCAGGTGTAACTTTCTTACTTGGAAATGATATTGGTGGAAGTCAAGTGTGTCCAGCTCCTCAGTTGTCTAGTGAGCCAGTGGCTGCGACCCAGGATTGTGATGTCCCTGATGTGTTCCCTGCATGTGCTGTCACTAGGGCTAAGTCTAAAGTTACTGGTGATTTAGAGGAAAATGATGATGATGATGTTATCCTAGCTGACACTTTTCTTGCTAATTTGGACCACTCACCAGATGAGGCAGTACCCCGTAGTGTTGATAATTTGTCTCGTCAAGAGTTGGTTGAGTAGCAGGTTGCTGACCCTGAGTTGAAAGGTCTAGCTAACTCTGCTTACAGTGAAGAAGAGTCAGCCGGTGCTTCTGCTTGTTATTATGTAAAGTCAGGAGTACTTATGAGGAAGTGGAGACCCCCAACAGCATCAGCCGACTGTGAATGGGAGGTTGTACATCAAGTTATCATCCCTCGTGTTTGTAGGCAGGATATCATTAGAGTGGCTCATGATTCCAGTCTGGCAGGACACCTTGGAGTGAGGAAGACTGTGGCACGCATTTTGAAACACTTCTACTGGCCAGGTATCTTCAGGGATGTTTCCTGGTATTGTAAGTCTTGTCACAGCTGTCAAGTTGTGGGGAAGTGTAATCAGACCGAAAAGGTTGCACCTCTAGTTCCCATTCCTCCTTTTGAGGCGCCTTTCACCCGTGTGTTGGTGGATATTGTGGGCCCTCTTCCTAAGACTTCTTCAGGATTTTCTTATGTGTTGACCTGATTGATATGGCTACTCGTTATCCTGAAGCCATTCCACTTAGAAATATCTCAGCAAGGAACGTGGTTAAGGAAATGCTAGGGTTCTTCACAAAGTTTGGTCTACCCAAGGAGGTACAGTCAGACCGGGGAAGTAATTTCATGTTGAATGTTTTCAAGCAGTCTCTGAAAGAGTTGGGCATCACCCAGATCACGTCTTCAGCTTACCACCTCCAGACTCAAGGAGCGTTGGAGAGATATCATCAAACACTCAAATCGATGCTCAAGAAATACTGTTTGGAACATCAGAAAGACTGGGATAAAGGTCTTCCATTCGTTGTGTTTGCTGCAAGAGAATCTCCAAATGAATCACTGGGCTTCTCACCTTTTGAACTACTGTTTGGCCATGAAGTAAGAGGACCCCTTAAGCTACTCAAGGAATGCTGGCTGTCGGAGGAAGATGACGTCAACCTGCTGGAGTATGTGATGAAGTTCAAAGAACGGCTGTCCACTGCTTTACAGCTGGCGAGAGAGAATTTAGGAGCTGCTCAGGAGAAGATGAAGACTTGGTATGATAAGAATTCCAGGTTACGCCACTTTCAGCCAGGAGATCAGGTTTTGATTCTGCTACCGGTGCATGGGCAACCTCTTCAAGCCAAGTTTAGTGGTCCTTATTTCGTGGAGAAGAAACTCAGTGATGTCAAATATGTCATCTCCACACCAGATCGTAGAAAGAGCAAGCAACTATGTCACATCAACATGCTAAAGTTATATCACAGGCGGGACGAAAATAATCCAGTCTGCACTGTAGCTGTTCCACCCGAGTCTGCAAGTGAAGCTCTCCCATGCAGTATGAGCCTGAGTGATAGTTTGGGGAAGAATCCTGATATCATGAATGATCTCCAGACTAAGCTTTCTCATCTACCTCCCGAGGAAAGGCAGGAGTTTTCGGCATTACTGCAGGAGTACCCGCAAGTGTTCCGTGCCACTCCAGGAAGAACCTGGGTCCATCAGGACTGCAGGTCGCCTCTCTACCGACTCAGCCACCGCCTTCCTCATATATATATATATATATATATATATATGCTGAATAAAGGCCTCCCTCAACTTTCTCCACGAATTTCTTGACGGAGCCAATCTTTGCCACGTTTTCCCTGCAAATTTCTCTATCTTATCTCTCCACCTCCTGACTGGCTTTTTCCTGCTATGCTTACAATCTCTTGGTGTCCAGTCAGTCAGCCTCTTGCTCCATCGTTTATCCCTTATTTTTGCTACATGGCCTGCCCACCTCCATTTCTGTACTTTTATAACTTCTATGGTATCGTTGACTTTAGTTTGCTCTGTGTGTGTGTGTGTGTGTGTGTGTGTGTGTGTGTGTGTGTGTGTGTGTGTGTTTATAAATATTTATCCATCCATCCATCCATCATCCAATTCAGCATTGCCCCATGAGGAGCGTAGGAGCCCGGGGCTAGGCAGTTGGTCCCGACATTTAAGATGAGAGTGACTAGCCTCACTCATCCCTGAGTGGCATTACATGAGCAACCGCAACCACCCCTTGGATATAAACCTTCACCGGCTCAATCCGATTGGAGCGCAATAATTACCCACTAAACCACCAGGCGCCAAAATTTGGTTATATGGTTACCACCCACCGTAGTAAATGGTTTCCTGGTGCACAGGAATTATATATATATATATATATATATATATATATATATATATATATATATATATATATGTGTGTGTGTGTGTGTGTGTGTGTGTGTGTGTGTGTGTGTGTATGTATGTATGTGAAATGCATACTGGAATGTTTGCCCATCACTTACATCATTTGTCGTGTTTTGTCCATCTTATAGGGTGCGACCTAATGGCACTTCGTAGTGTAGCTTTGGTCTGTGTAGGTGGACAACGTGCATATTTTTTCGTGCATAACTATTTTGTCTGGTGATCTAGTTGTAGTGGGCTCAAGTCCAGATGACGGCCGTACCGTACCTTAAGCGCAGCTGTCGAAATCTTCAATTTGATGATTGAAGTTATTTCTCATCTGTAAAATGCTTCCAATTACGTGGGTCGGTCTCTTTTCCTTTACATTGTGGCCTTTGCCAGCCTATTCTCTGATCCAGACGATCTGAAATGGTTACTGTGGGGTTGACTGTTAATATAATATTGATTCTTAACACAATTATTAGCATAAGTAAACTGCAGATATAGTTTGCTATTATTAATTATTACATTTTCTTTTTCAGGTAGGACGTCTTCCTCTCTTGCTGCTTGATGGAAGTTGTAAGTATAAGAAACATTTAACACAAAGACACTGATGTACTTGTATCCATGGTATTATTTAACTATGCAATCAGCAGCAAAGTATTACAACTCTCACTGAGATTACTCTCTGAAACATAGGACGAAGAATATGAAGTATCGTAATGTGTATCACGCTTCATCATCACCATCATTGTCAATATCAATGGGAACATCACCATTAACATATTCATTGTTTACTGTCATTTTAGTTTTCAGCATCATCACGACACTAAACAGTTACGAAATTAAACTGCTGTGAAGCCTTCTGCATTAATACTCTATGTTGTATTTCTACAACCATATGTCAGCCTTGCAGAGGGAATGAGAGGAGTGGTATCATTTTGGCATGCTCTCGCCCACCTATTCATTTTGGCCAGCTCGCGCCCACGTATTCTAGAGCTACCATTCAGCCGAGAACGTGGTTTACCATTTAATCTTGCCTCCCTCAGACGACTGTAATCAGGGTAGGGAAGATCTATTTTGCAGAAGAGATTAATGAAGGATGCATTTAGCCTTCAAGAATCCCCCTTTCTCTACATCAAATTATTTAAAGTCAGTCTCGATGAAATAAAATGGACGTCATTGAAATGAAGTGGTCAGTTGTGAAGGTTCAGTCGGATAATTTCCAAGGTGCTTAGGTCCGGATATAATGTGGACTTTAACATCTTCCGATAGATCCTCTCTCCTTTTTGTATTATTTTGACGACCAGATGATTAAACTCAGCCTAGGGAGACTTTGTTGAAGTGACGATGTTCATGAAAACTACATCTATACCGTCCGTTTTGACAAGTGTTCCAAAAGCTGAATAGTTTCGTCTGGAGTTAGCACGAATAAAATATAAACAAGAAGTTCCCAGAGAGTGCAACGCATGTCCCCCCCCCCCCATCTGTTCTGAGAGCGAAATATTTGACTTAGTCCTGCAGCTTTGACCTTCCACACACTACCCTCAACAGCCAGGTACTTAATTTTTGTCTAACCCTTAACTCTTTCACTGAGTTTGATTCAAATCAGTTAAAACTTTTAAAGTTGACTTTGTCCAGTGTCCTTGGCTTTTGACCGCTCCCTGTAACGTTGCCATTTCACTAACTGTTCTCAAAATGGAGCCTCTTTATCGGTGTTTTGAAGTGAATACTTCCACAAATTGTTGTCTATATCGGAGAGAAACAATTCAAGCTGACCTTGCCATGTGGCCTTGGCCATTGACCTATTGTTCTTAAAAGCAATGGGTCAACCTGTTTGACGATCCTCAACTCGCAACCACGTTTCATTCAAATCAAATAAAAACTTACTTAATAATTTCTCTCACACACAGACACACGGATCGAAATCTGACCTTGCCCTGTGACCTTGGCCTTTGACTGTTCTCAAAGTCGAATATTTTTATTCTTGCCTTTTCCTAAACCCTTCCAAAATGTTTGGTCTAAATCGGATAAAAACTGTTTAAGTTGACCATACCCGGTAATGTTGACCTTTAGTCTATTATTCTAAAAATAACTGATTTACTCCTTGACTGATCCTCAACACTTCTACCATGTTTCGTAAAAACTGGACCGAATCCCCAGTTATTTTTAACGTCCCCAACACACACATACATGGCAACAAAAACAACACCTGCTCTCGTTTTGCGAACACGACTGTAATGATCTCGTATTCAAAGAGTTAAGATTACTTCCAGTGAAATACTGCATAATTATGATGGTTCATGTGCAAATGGTTAGCTCTTTAAAACTGAGCCAGGATCCTGGGGGGTTGACTGATGTATGTCTGGCCCATTTCACCGTACCTCATCCCATACGTAGTTTTTTTTTTTTTTTTTATAACATGTCCGACTCTGGGCAAAGGCTTCAGAGTCTATTCCCAAGTTCCAGTAGTCGTCCTTGGGGCCCAGTAGTCCTCCTGCATCTCCACATGGCACCACTTCGGCGCTAACACCCACCGTCCATTTTGAATACATGAAAGGGCTGTCTCATACAGGACTGGTATACTGGTTCGTTCGTTGAAAGATTCCCTGCACATATAGTACAGGCCGGGCCATGCATTAGCCCGGTCAGTGGTGTAAGGGCTGATTAAGATTATAGTAAGTGGGGAGGTCAGGACCTGGGGAATGCCCAGCACACACGTCCTGTCTCCTGACTGGCTCTGTGGTGTGTGTGGTATACTGGTATTAGCGGGGGGTATTTGTACGACATGTCGGCGGATCTTCTGGTAGATCAGGAAAGTCTGTTTTTTTTATGAAATTCAAATCTTTAAACTGCTCCCAACTCCAGCCGGGATTCGATAGGAGAAATGTTAATGAAAGAGTATAACTGCAGTAAAACTAGGCCATTCTTGGCAGCTCCTATGGGAAGTTGACATATTACTAGAATAGAACAAAGCTAGCAAACTTGAAGGCTCTCGCCTCCCACCAAACCCTCCAGTCGACAACGGTAGGAAAAACTGAGAAGGAACACCACGCACTATAGATTAACTGGCGTGGAAATATTATATGAAAGTACAAGAAAAGAAAAGAAAATACTGTAGACTATCGTAGTGAAAGAAAAGAAGAGACTGTAGTAGTGAACCCTGGAAAGGAAAGAGAATGGACTGTACCTTGGTGACATATTTATAACCATCCCTTACTTGTCAATACGGTAGTCCAGCCTATACTTGAAACTAAAAGGAAGGGGCAGCAACAATATTACAAGGTAGCTTATTCCATCCGTCCACTACTCTATTACTTAACCAGTTTTTATCCATTTGTTTACTGAAACGAAATTTGTCTAGTTTTAAATAGTTAGTTCTAGTTATTGTCATGTATGCTCACTTTTAGTGTCTTGCCAATGTCTTTCTTATTTATTCATTCGTACACCTAAATATATCGGTTAAGTTTCCAGTGAGTGCAAATATATTTTCAGTATTTCTTCATATGAAAGCATCCAAATATCATGAGTATTTTTATTTTTTCATTCTTCTTTGTATATAGTACAAGCACCAAAAATTGCAAGACAGAGTCTAAATGTGGCAGTGCAAACAATAGATAATGTTGCAGAATTATAATATTTCCTCTTTCTCATGGTTCTTGAAAATAATATATATCCTAGTACCGGATTTCCTTACTTTTCGCAGCAATAAACTGTTGCCTTTGTTTGAGGTCTTCACTGACCATGACTACGAAATCTCTCTTTCATTCCAATTTATTATTTTCTTTATTTTCTAAGTTGTACTCACTATTTTCGATCGTCTTGTCCACATTAAGCACTTTACATTTCTCCAGGTTATATTCCGCTTATCAATCTTTAGACCATTTGAGCAATAAATCGAAGTTCTTTTGAAGGCTAATTCAGTCATCAGTTGGGCTAATGATACATCTTTTTTTGTATCATCGGCAAATATGCTTATAGTGCTAGTGGTTGCCTAGGTCTGGATCATATATATATATATATATATATGTGTGTGTGTGTGTGTGTGTGTGTGTGTGTGTGTGTGTGTGTGTGTGTAATAAGGGTCCTAGAACTAATCGCTGAGGTACAGTGCAGGTTGCTAATCACCAGTCCAGCTGAGAGCTGTATATTAAAATTCTCTGCTTTCCTCCTTTCACCTTGGATTCTTTTCTTTAAAATATCGCCGTCTACACCGTGTGCTTGAACCTTCCTAACTAACCTTTCGTGTGGAACACTACCAAAAGCTTTACTAAAGTCAAGAAAATTAATATTCTATGCTTCCTCACCATCTGTCGCCTCATAGGTCTGCAAGAAAAATGATAAGTTTGTGAGGCACGATCGTCCTTGTATGGATTCGTACTGGTTTTCATTGATGAGATTAAATCTTCACTTGATGTTCTCTACCTTCATTTGCCAAAAGTGACTCGAGCATTTTTCCTACTATTGATGCTGGACTCAGAAGACGATAATTCGACTTAACTTATGTATCACCCTTTTTCGAAGTGGGTACGACGTTCGCTGTCCTCCACGTTTCTGTAATTTCCAGTGAACTTAAATATGATTAAATAACGCTATAAGTAGCTGACATAAGTCTTCCTTGGTCTCCTTTATATATATATATATATATATATATATATATATATATATATATATATATATATATATATAAATCATCCGAACCTGGAAATTTTATGGTGTAGCTTATCAGTTTCTTTCTATACTTCCTCCTTGCTGATAGCTGACGATGATGTTAAGGATTATACACATTTTGAAATATTTTTAGTTACATAATTATATAATGCATGTATAACTCCGGAACGTGTTAATCGTGCAAAGTATGTAACGAAATATGGCTGCAACAAGAATGAAGTAAGCAATCGCTGACGCCGACCTGGTACCCTGCGTCGAGGCGGCATATCTGTCAGAATGCAAGCCGCTACCTGGTAGTTATTGTAATGATAGCTTTGGTAATTGAATAAGATTTTACAGTATTAATGAGGCCACTTATGGTACTGCTGCATGCATACTCTTAGGCCACAGCAGTCATTTTAAGACACAGTTAGATCAAAGCCCCATTTTGTCACGTCAGGTTCAGCCAGGTTAATTTTGTCCAGTTAAGATCAGCTCAAGGCAGCTCAGATCAAGTCGGATCAAGTCCGGTTAGTCTTGATCCATTTAGATTAGTTCAGTCATTCAGGACGAATGAGATCGATTTAGGATATTTCCGTTCATTCTGGTTCTCTGTCTCTGACGTGGTTCAATTAGCTTATCTAAAATCCATTCACAACCCACCTAGGACTAGTTAGGTTTATTAATTTCCATGAATGCCATTTCAGGTCCCGTAAAGCATCTGTTTCGCCCTAGTCAAGCCATTTCCCGTCAACTGAAAACATTCTCCTTTTTTATACACTAAGAAGGAACCAATGGCCAGAAGCCAGGAGAACTGTTTCCTCCAAGAAAAAATTAGAAACAATATAACAGAGAGACAAATTCAAAATCCATTCATTTCGAAATGCTTGGACACATTGCGTTTAAAAGACTGTAGGTCATATGCAGTACGAATACAGACAGAGGAAGACAGTTCCAGAGTTGCATATATAGTGGAC
>NC_137028.1:26845112-26850112 GCF_032717465.1 Coenobita brevimanus | reverse complement strand
ATCACTCCTGCCTTTCCTTCTCCCAATTTTTTTTTCTTCTTTTCCCGTGTTATCATAAATTTTTCCTTTTCATCCCTCCAATTTATTTCATTATTACCAGTTTCCCTTCCTCTCTCTCTCTCTCTCTCTCTCTCAATATATATATATATATATATATATATATATATATATATATATATATATATATATATATATATATATATATATATATATATATATATATATATATATATATATATATATATATATATATATATATATATATATATATATATATATATATATATATATATATATATATATATATATATATATATATATATATATATATATATATATATATATATATATATATATATATATATCCATTGGAGCCCAGTGTCCGGAATATTGGACAGAACTGGGACTTGTCAAGTCTTTATAAAGCAGGGAACCCCCGGGTAGGAACCTATGAGCCTCACGACTCTGAGCCGATAGGCGGAGGGCGGTACGCATAGTACCCACCCAGCGCCATGCCTCGCCCAGCACCCCTGGGATCCAATGGGATATATATATGTGTTTCGCACATGGAAGAACAAAGGTTCGCGCCCTGCCAGGTAAATAAACTTTAGGAGCTTTCTTCTGGCCACGCACTGCTTTGGCGTACATAAGGGGTGCTGTGGTTGAACCAGTGTCGATGATAATTATATATATATAAACCCTTTAACCTCTTTCTCACCCTCTCTCCTCTCCTTTACATTTCGGTCATCTTCTCATTCGTAACCCCCTCCCCACTCTCTCTCTCTCTCTCTCTCTCTCTCTCTCTCTCTCTCTCTCTCTCTCTCTTCCCACGTATGCCTAGTCTCCGTCCTTCCTGTTTGTTTTTTTTTTTTTTAATCCTGACCTCTCCCCATTCTTCTCCTTCCGCCTCACTTATTCTCTCTCTCTCTCTCTCTCTCTCTCTCTCTCTCTCTCTCTCTCTCTCTCATATCGTGCTAATCCCGACTCTCCTTCTTCCGCACTACTTACCTCCATTCATTAAGCCTCTTGTTCTCCTCTCCCCGGTTTTTTCTGTCTCTGGCGTCTTTTTTTTTTTCCTCTCCTTCTCAAATCCTTCACTCTGCTCTCTTCCCTTCTCTTCTCTTCCTTCCTATCCAACCATTTATTGCCATCTCTTTCTCTCACCCACTAAGTCTTTCTCTTTTCTATCTACTCCTTTTCACCCTTCCTTTACTATTCTTCCCGTCTCTCCTCTGCTGTTCTTTCCATCTCTCATCTGCTGTTCTTTCCATCACTCCCTTCTCTCTCCTGTCTTCACTTTATCCCCTGTTTCTCCCTCCGCCTTCTTATCTTGTTTCTATCCATACGGATTTGTTTCGCTGCCCATCCTCTCCAGCTCCCCCTTCTCCCGGTCTGGTGTGGTGGTAGTGGTGGTTGTGGCTATGACTTTGCTTTTTTGATATGCAGTAGGTTTGGTGTAGTGCCCGTCTCTCCCATCCCCACCCCACCCCACTTCTCTTCCTCCCCTCTCCATTCTATGCTGCTCTCTATGGTTCCAGATTCCCCCTACCCTTTCTTCTCTCTCTCTCTCTCCTCACGTCCTGCTCTACTCCCCAATTCTACGCCCTCAAATTCAATTCTGTCTCCATTTCTATTGCTTTCCCTGATCTCTCCCTCCTGTCCCTTCATTCACTTCCCCCTTGTCTCTCTCTACTCACGGCCTTGCTTTACTGTTCTCGACTCTCTTTTCTCTCACCATGTTTCCTTACCTCCCGACATGGAAATTCTGCACTTCAATTAGGCTTTACCATAGGTAGAATGAAGAGAAACCATTTATCTCTTTGCCATCATTAAGATCAGAATATAAGGGAAATGAATGGAAGTTAAAAAAAAAAAAAAAACAATATGGCATTCGAAGAACACTTTACCGAACATCAGATGAATTACGCTAGAGGTATTGGTTATAAAACTAGTAACGTACGGTTCATGACACATAAAGCTGATTATTTCTTTTCAGTTTAACTACAAAGTTATTGAATAAATCGACTTCCTAATATGGCTAGTTGTGTTACAGTAGCCATTTAATACAAAATAATCGCTTGGATAAGTGTTTCTCTTCAGATCCCTGTCTAAACGTATTCACTTCTGAATAATACAGTTTTAAAGTACAAGGCTCGTGCAGAACGAAGAAAAATATACTGATGTTTACAATATTAATTTGCATCACGTAATTAAGATACGTAAAATATAATCTCCATTTATCTTCTCTTTTTATATTTCCTTGACATTTTCTTTTTGCCGCATTCGACTGGAGGAATTTGAGTTTGGCGAATCGTTCCTACTTTGCTGTTAATATCTATGACTCATGAAATAGATACCAAAAAATTACCATGTCCTACAATAAACAGCCTTGAATGGACCAGTAGGCATGTGAGTTTCATTCCCTTTGTTGCTGTTGTTGTTAAGTGACCCTGGTCTGTCTGGTCGAACAGACCCATCAACCTCAGGTAAGCAATTTCAACTGCAGAACCGTCCCGTCCTGTTAACCGAGGTTCCCTCGCTACATATAGGCAGCACCTTGCTGCAGACAGGCTCGAGGAAGAGTGTGGAGAGTTGATTCCCAGATGTTCTTCGTATTTGCGTCTCTCAAAGTTAACAAAGGCATCATAATAGGCTAGATATTATCCCGTTATTTAGTTAGATGTTAATAGCCACTGTTGTAAATGGTTTCTTGACTTACAGAAACGATTTTGCATGTCAAAGAAGAGTAAAAAAAAAAAAAAAAGCGACGAAAAATCAGAGAAAAGGGGAGAGAGGAAGGCAGATACAAAAAAAAGAATGATGAAGGAAAGGGAAAAAGTAGGTAGCACTACATCAAGTGAGTGGATGATGGTTGCCACCACCTACCACCTTGCATTCATTTGTTCTCCACTGTATTCTTCCACTCCATACTTCATTGTTTCTGTCTCCACTTCGAACATTTTGCTCTCCCATTCCTCACTCCGCCTCTCTCTCTCTCTCTCCTCCCCTGTCTCATCTTTACGCCTTACGCCCTTGTTCTGCTTCATCACACCATATTTCTCACCTCATCTCCCTGTCTTTCTCCTTTCCACACTTTTTTGTTCTTTTTCCTTCTTTCTTCACTTCTTTCCTCTCTTTTTTTCTTCCTTCTGCTCTCCCGTACAGTAATTCTCTCTCTCTCTCTCTCTCTCTCTCTCTCTCTCTCTCTCTCTCTCTCTCTCTCTCTCTCTCTCATTCTGTGTGTGTGTGTGTGTGTGTGTGTGTGTGTGTGTGTGTGTGTGACTAATCTGCAGTTAGTGTCTTGCTTTCCTGCCTCTCTCTTATGGATAAACACACACACACACACACACACACACACACACACACACACACACACACACACACACACACACACACACACACACACACACACACACACACAGGCTGGACTCAAACAGCTCAGCTTTGAACATCTCTCACACTCCCTTACCTCTTTCACAGTTTACTGCGCGCGCGCGCGCACACACACACACACACACACACACACACACACACACACACACACACACACACACACACACACACACACACACACACACACACACACACACACACACACACACACACACACACACACACACACACACACACACACACACACACACACACACACACACACACACACACACACACACACACACACAGGCTTTGATGCACTTACCTTTACGTGCACTCTCACTCACACGCAATCTTCCTGTCAACTTGTACATAGAGTTTGCGTGATCTCATTTGTTTACGTTGGTTAGCTCGTGCTCACTGCAGTACGCCATCAAACGCTACACTACACTACACTACACTACACTACACTACATTACATAATTTGTACTATTTTACCTTACACTACACTGCACCATACCACTCTGCACTGCTCTGCACTATACCACACTGCACTGCACTGCACTGCGTTATACCACATTTCACTGCAATGCACTATACCACATTGCACTGCACTGCGTTATACCACATTTCACTGCAATGCACTATACCACATTGCACTGCACTGTACCACACTGCACTGCACTGCACTATACCACATTTCACTGCACTGCACTGTACCACACTGCATTGCACTGCACTGTACCACACTGCATTGCACTGCACTGTACCACACTACACTGCACTGCACTATACCACATTTCACTGCACTGCACTGTACCACACTGCATTGCACTGCACTGTACCACACTGCATTGCACTTCACTGTACCACACTGTACTGTACTGTACCACATTGCATTGCACTGGACTACCACACTGCACTGCACTGCACTATACCACACTGCACTGTACTGTACCACACTGCACTGCATTGTACTATACCACACTGCACTGCATTGCAATATACCACACTGCATTGCATTGCAATATACCACACTGCACTGCATTGCACTGTTCCACACTGCACTGCATTGCACTGTTCCACACTGCACTGCATTGCACTATACCACACTGCACTGTACTGCACTGCACTACACTACGCTACACTGCAATACGGTACACTACACTACACTTCATTATATTACAATACGCTTCACTGCATTGCACTTCACTGCAGTACTCTACACTGTACAGCGCTGCGGTACATTACAGTACACTACACTGCACTGCACTGCATAACACTACACTGCAGTTCACTACACTATACTATGCTGCACTACTGTACACTGCGCTACACTGCACTATACTACACTACAATTCACTACACTGCACTGTGCTGCTTTACGTGACACTGCGACACACTACATTATACTACACTACAATTCACTAGACTAGACTATGCTGCACCACGTTACACTACACTACACTACACTACCCTACACTACACTACACTACACTACGCTACACTACACTACACTACACCTGGTTGCACTGCGCTACACTAAACTACACGACATTACGCTGCACTACAGTGAACGTCACAACAGTGTGCTGCACTAAACCCCGGTACACCAACCTGCTAAA
>NC_137028.1:26800112-26840112 GCF_032717465.1 Coenobita brevimanus | reverse complement strand
GAACAGCTGTGGGTTGAAGTTTGGAGGGAAACAACTCTGGGGAAGCGAGTTCCAGAGAGATGCAGTTCGGGGAATGAAAGAATTCTGATAGGCAGAGGTTCTGCAGTATGGTTGAGTGACATTCCAGTCATGAGCGCTGCCAGCTGTCCGTGTAGCACGAGGGAAAGCATGGAGAGGTGGCACCATAGATGCAACTTCGTCTGAGCATTTGCTGTAGAAATATTTGTAAAATAACGGAAGAGAGGCAACATTCCTTCTTACTTGTAGGGGAGATAGTGTATTAGTAATAGCAGTGTTATTAATAATTCAAACACCTTTGTTCTGAATCTTCTCCACTTGTTTTAATGCAACCTCTCCACATCCGCTCCACAAGGGTGAGCAGTATTCAAGCTGAGAGCGCATATGACTCTTATAAATTATAACTAACTGCTCGTCAGTGAAGAAGTTACAGACTCTGTACAATAATCCAAGTTTCTTTGAGGCGGTTTTAGCAAGTGATCTAACATGAGAGGTCCAGCTGAGGGCATTGTTAAACGAAACGCCAAGAATTTCAATACTTTTGAAAATGGGGATATTTGTAGCATTGAAGGTAATATACGATTCTGGCAAATACCTCCCTATTAGTAAATTGTTATATTTAGTTTTATTAGCATTAAATGAGACAAGGATGTTTTGTCCCCATTCACTGATCGTGGATATGTCTTGATTGAAAGAGATGGCTGCACTGAGGTGAGAGTTAGAGATATCGGACTTTGTAAATGGATGTCTGAGTGTGAATGAACTATGAAGTGTTGAGTCATCTGCATATGAATGGATGGGATTGTGGGTGACAGATAAGAGATCATTAATATGAACGAGGAACAGAGTTGGTGCCAGAACTGATCCCTGCGGCACGCCAGCATTAACTGAGTGGAAAGTAGAATATACATCATCTACTTTTACTATTATTTTTCTATTGCTGAGATATGAGGAAATCAAAGGAACAAAAGAGTTTAGTCCATAGCAAGGGAGTTTGGACAACAGGGAACGGTGCCAGACTCTGTCGAAAGCTTTAGAAATATCCAGGGCTACTGCATGAGTTTCACCATGCAGGTCAACTGATTGATGGATGGTATGAGTCAGGAGATTGAGTATGTCAATGGTGGATCTTTCTTGACGAAAACCATATTGTCTGTCACTAATTAAGTTGTTGGATTCAAGATGTTTAACTATGTGCTTATTAATTACAGTTTCAAAAACCTTACCAAGAGAAGATGTGACAGCTATTGGTCTGTAATCAGAGGGGTCAGAGGAACTTCCTTTCCTTGGAATTGGGTGGATATTGGCTTCTTTCCATGAATTAGGGAAAGAAGAAGTACGAATGCCTAGTCTGAATAATTTTGCAAGAACAGAGGCAAGTTTTGGGGAACACTTATTCAAAACAACTGGCGGAATTCCATCTGGGCCTGGAGCTTTGTTGGTAGGTAAATTGTCTGGGATGGATTTCACGTACCTTGTCTGTATTTTAAGTGGAACAATGTCGGGAGAGGCAAGTTCTAGTGGTGGGACATCTGGGCAAGTTCTAGTGCTGGGACATCTGGGCAAGTTCTAGTGCTGGGACATTCTGGCTGGCTTCCTCCAAGGTAGAATTTCTGGCAAATGTACTGGCAAAGATATCTGCTTTCCCAGGCGGGTCATTTGTAATGTTGCCATCCGAAGATTTTAGTGGGGGAATGGATGATGACTTTTTAGTTATTATTGAAAGAATTGAGAGCTGACCAGAATATTCTATTGTCATTAGGGTTGTTAAGTAGTTTTGATGCTTGGTTTTGAAGAAAGTTTGATTTAGCAAGATTTATTACAGCTTTTGCATGGTTTCTAGCAATTTTAAATTGAGAGAGTGATTCAGATGTTTTTGATTTCAAGTAATAGTTATATGCTGATGACTTTTGGGCTGTTGCTCTGGCACAGTTGCCATCAAACCATTTTGGAGAGTTCGATCTTTTAGTGAATTGTTGACTTGGTATGAATAAATCCATACCAGCTACTATTAAATTGCAAATGTGGGACTGGGTAGAATTGACATCACTAGAGAAGAAAGACTGCCATGGAATGTCAACAAGATAATTTCTAAATTCATCCCAGTTTGCCCTATCAAAGTGCCATCGGGTCACCCTGACAGGTTCAGAATGGGGAAGTCTGGGGGGGCTAACTAATGAGGCTTTGATGAGATTGTGGTCAGAGGATCCAAGTGGAGACAATATCTCTATCCTGTACTGATCTGGATTATTTGTCAGGAACAGATCCAAAAGATGGGCATTATGGTCAGGATTATCTGGTATTCTGGTTTGTTGCTTTACCAGTTGCATAAGATTAAACGATTCTGCAAACAGTTCGCACTCTAGACCAACATCGTCAGTCCTGGCAGAGTGCAATAACCATTCAACATTATGTATGTTAAAATCACCCAAGTTGGTAATTTCGGTGTTAAGGGCAAGATTAAGGTTACTCAACTGTGTAGAAATGGAATCAAATACACTGGGTTCAGAAGAAGCAGTGGGGGAGCGATGAACTACACAGATATAGTTGGTAATATTTTGACAGTTTAGTTTATACAGCGAGTAATCAAAACTGCGTGAAGTTTAAAATGGTGTCAACTGCATATTGCGATTTGATATAACAACAGGTGCCACCCTTATTACGGAAGTTTGTGAGGAAATGGTAACCAGGAAAACAATATGGGGATATTTCAGTTGACTGTGAGATTTGTGGTTCTGTGAGGAATAGTGCCAGAGTGGATTTATTTGGATATGGAAATTCACGCACATTTTTTTTTTATTTCCATGGTTGATTTACCCGACAATCTTTTTTAAATTTTTTATTCTCATTTAACTGCATACGCCAGACATAGTCAACCTAGGGTTCGGAACCCTCCGTGCGGCTCACAGGACTATACTCGGTTCAACGGAGTCTGACTCACTGATTTTGCCAGCCGAGGACAAGTGGATCTGGTAACACTGCGCGACGTACTCGGGCGGTGATTGGTGGATTTCCGTTGTGTTTGAACGTGCTCCAAAGTGACTTTGTATTTCAACTAAGGCCTTTATTGATTTGTAAGATACCGGATTAAACAGATACAAATTAAAACAATAATATCTTTAATGATAAATACGTGCCTTTTAAATTACTAGAGATAAACCTGAACGACAATGATAACAAAAAGTAAGTAAAGTCGCGACTGGACGCATGCGGACAACAGTCAGCGACTGATTTAAATTCATTTCATTATGTTTGATTTCGTTTATACTGCACGCAGTTTTATTATAGCAGCATATTTCAACTATTATTTTCTCATGGAGTTTGCTTTTATCTTACTTTCCTTTCTTCCACGATTAACAAAAATTCGCTTCATTCTATAATGATGTAATCCATTACTTTTCCGGCTCTCTGTCGAGGGGGCAGAGATACATGCTTGAGGATGCACTGTGACCAGGGATAGGGTGTCCGTCTGTATGTCTGTCTCATGATACAAAAATGTTTGGGAAAATCAAACACCAAACTTATTCATGTAAGAAATAATTCTACTGAATCTGACTATGAATACAAACAAATGCAGATTTTTAAAGCTACTGTTACCTATGAAGGTAATGAAAATGTGTATGTACACTATATATACTGAGAATAGAATAGCATGTATTGGCCCCAGTGAGGTGTGTGTGTGTGTGTGTGTGTGTGTGCTTACACAAATCATAATTATTAGAAGCTAAACTAAGCATATCTAGGGTAAGGTTGTACATTAGCAGATGAGGTAATGAAGGGCATGGTGAAGACTGTACACTATGACATTGTGTAGTAGTGGTGGGAAAAACATTCCAGCCTTCACAGGACCTCGGAACCACCTTGCTATGAACGTCTGAATTCTCGCCATAGTCGCTGACTGTTGTCCGCATGCGTCCAGTCGCGACTTTACTTACTTTTTGTTATCATTGTCGTTCAGGTTTACCTCTAGTAATTTAAAAGGCACGTATTTATCATTAAAGATATTATTGTTTTAATTTGTATCTGTTTAATCCGGTATCTTACAAATCAATGAGGGCCTTGGTTGAAATACAAAGTCACTTTGGAGCACGTTCAAACACAACGGAAATCCACCAATCACCGCCCGAGTACGTCGCGCAGTGTTACCAGATCCACCTGTCCTCGGCTGGCAAAATCAGTGCGTCAGACTCCGTTGAACCGAGTAAAGGTAATAACTACATGAATCTCGCCCGCAGTTCAGAGTCAGTGAGCAAAGGAACGTTTTTGATACTGACGTACCAGATTGGTCTAACTATCTATTGCCAGACGCCTCAATCCCGTTTGGGGTGGCCACAAACAAATCGCCTCCAAGTCGCCCTGTCCCCCGCCATTTCACTGCCCTGCTCCCAACTCACACCCCCCTCTCTCATATACCTCTTCACCCCATCCCTCCATCTCATCCTTGGCCTCCCTCTCCCTCTTCCCCCCTCCACCTCACTCACATACACTCTCTTCGTCAGTCTTTCACCCTCCATCCTCTCCGCATGGCCAAACCACCTCAGTGTGTTCCTCATAACGCTTCCTATCACATCCACATCCACACCACAACGCTCCTTTATATCCTCATTCGTCAGCCTGTCTCTCCATGTGACTCCACAGGCTCCTCTTAAATAACTCATTTCCACTGCTGTCACTCTTGACTTGTGTCCTTCCAACAACGTCCAAGCTTCACTTCCATACGCTAGAGTTGGTATCACAATACTGTCATACAGTAACTTTTTCACTTCCATGCTCACTTCCCTGTTTCTTATCACTGCTTTCAAAGAACCAGCAACCTTTCTTCCCTGCCGTACCCTTTCAAGCACTTCATCCTCCAAACCTTCATCCTTACTCATCACACTACCCAAGTACTTAAACGTACTCACATTTTCCAATTCCTCACCATCCAACCTCGCTGTACATTCACTGACTTCACCTCTCTCAAAGACCATCACTCTCCTCTTCCCTACACTCACCTTTAGATTCCGTTTCTTACACACACTCCCAGACTCATCCACCAAGCCTTGCAGCTCCCCTTCGTCTTCACTCAAGTGAAGACCAGATTGGTACTCTAATTTAATAAAAGACGTTCACTAAGCTTGGCAATGCATCAGTGACTATTCCTAACTTTACTGAAATTCTCAAAAGAATCATCAGTGCATGTGTTAGTGAATCCCAATCACGCATATATATAGATAGATAGTTAGATTGATAGACAGATAGATATATATATATAGATAGATAGATAGATATCGATATAGATATATATAGATATATATTATATATCAATATATCTATATATCTATATCCATGTCTATATCTATATATCTATCTGTCTCTATCTATCTATCGATATCTATCTATCTATCTATCTATCTATATATATATATATATTGCTTTTTAATAAGAAATTAACTATAATGAATGACCAAGAGTCGCGGTGTATACTGTACAGTGCATACTACCATACTTCAAACGGACCTGCAATAGATCCTCAAAAGAAGTTCCAAGACTGTCCTGTTAATGAATTTTGTAGAACACCTTCTCAACTGACGTAGGTACGGGCGCCCACCATCCATTCACACGATTTAGTTTTACCATCAAGTGATTCAACAGTGAGTGACAAACTAAAGGGCTTCCTTCAGCCCAGGAAACCGTTTACTATGCCGGCTGATGACCATATTACCAAATGACCCCTTGAGTGTAGTGTTTTAAGGGACTCCAACAGTACGTAACAAGTAAGGTTTTCCATCTGAGGGATGGTTGGGATTTATTACTCACATACTGTTACTGAGGGATGAGTGAGGCCGGTCACTCTGGCCTTAGTTATTGGGACTGAGTATGTTACTGTAGCCCCGGACCCCTGCGTTCTTGATGGAACGAAGAGGAGCTGGAATATGGACGGATGAATACTTCTCTAAATATCCAGACCTCACTGCATCTGCAAAGAAGTTTGCCTTGTTTGGCAGCACGTAATTATGTGAAGAGCTTTCCTCGCGGATAAAATTTATTAAGTCCAATGGGAGATCTCAGTTCGCTGACAAGCACACAAAAATTAATTTCAGAACTGTGACATCAAATATTCCTTCGAGTTTTGATCGGCTTGTCACTGGCATCTAAGTCCAAGCTTAGTGTCTCATAAAAAACATAGTATTGAATGAAGTGGAATTCATTTTTTTCCCTACTTTTACCGTAAATCATGGGTAAAGAGTTGTGAATTAATCGTGTACCTTTCCCTAACAGTTGATCATGCAGCGAGAATACTCGTTTTGCAGTGAAAGAATAGGACTTCGTTTGCAATGCATCACAATGGAAGTTTAAGTGTTCATTAATACAATACATGTTACTGACCATCACGTATTATTATTTGCAAACATATTTACAATGTATGATACTTACCAGAAGAGATAAGTGTCAGTTTATATTTACAAGTATCTAGTTGCTAGTAACGGTGTTGTTAAAATCATTCCAAAGGAACTTGGCTCGCTGATCAGTACCAAAATCTTATTTCTGCCCGCCAACTCCGAAAGGCTGCCGATGCCTGATACACGCCTTAAAACACTCGTTACATTAATATTTCGTTACGTTAATGTTTTGTGTCTGCGGTAAGCTCAGCAGGAAGGCGAAAAAAGCTAACTACGATTACTTTCTGCTGTGTGTTAATAAAAAAAATAAATCTATATTCACTCAGTCTTGTAGGTCGAAACTTTAACAAGGGTCAGCAGAATTCAAGAACTTGCTTAAAAAATAAATTCACAGCATATCAACTTTTTTTTTTTTTATACGAAAAAGAAAAACATGTTAACTGAGACTCTGCTGGATCTTCACGTGATGCCATATGAATACAGAAATTACGATTGCTTCATTTTTTGCCACTGATGTCCCGCTATGGCAAATTTCATTTCAACCCTAATTTCTGGAAAACTTTTCCCTCTAGAATAATTAATGTAATTGCTCATTACATCCTCGTTATTAAAAAAAAAATCGAATACATATTTGTTCCAAGTTTTCCTTCAAACTACAGGAGGAAGTTAATGACGAGTATACAGCATCTTACCACTTCAGTCTGAAATTTGTCTCCCAACTTTTTTTTCGGTTGCTGGCAGTGAGAATATATAGATACGGCGGGGGACAACTTTCTCTCTCTCTCTCTCTCTCTCTCTCTCTCTCTGGTAATAAGAAAGCAAATAATTATGTGACTATTAAGGTCGGATCACTACCGAGGTTTGTGTACTTAATCACAGTACCATGAAGGCGTCACATTTTTGTTTATTTCTAGCTGCATTGAAAAGTAGTCTCACCAAGCTATGATAAGGCCTCTTTGAATTGGTGAAGGCTATCCGACATCTCCTGTACGATAAGTTGATCCGTACTCATAATGGCATAATTTTGTTCCTTAGTTCATATCTTCCTTCCCAAGTTCTTATTTTCCACTCTTTTCCTTTTCCTGTCTCTCCCTTCCCTCATGTCCTTTCTTGTCCCTGTCACTGTCCCTTTTCTCCTTTGTCTCTCTGTGTTCCTGTTCTGATGTTTCCAGTTCCTTAATTCACATGGTCTTCTCTCTCTTCTTACTCTTGCTTTCATTTCTCAGTCCTCTTCTTCACACTTTACCTCGCTTCTCTCCTGTGTCTTCCCTCAAAACTCCATCTTTGTCTTCTCTTCTCTCCCTTCCCCCTTCACTTCATACACCGTCCCTCTCATCTCTCGCCTCACCTTTCTAACCCCACACCTCTGTTCTACCGTCCCGCCCCGACATCTAAGCTGTTTGTATGTCTCAGGTACTTCCAGTCACTTAGTCTCTCCTCGCTACCTTTCCTCTCTTCTCCCAACGCTGTCTATCCTTTCTCTTCTCTCCCTTTCCAACCGCTTCTTTCTTTTCCTTCTCCATCCTTCCTCTTTCAAATTCAAATGAACAATCTTCCCGGTTCATTCCTCCATCCTACACCATTTCTAACCTCCCCCCATCTACCTTTTCTTACCTCCTCTTTCCTCCTTGATCTCTTGTCCTCCCTACTATTTCCTGCTCTGGTGTGGCTTAAATTTGCAGGTAATACTCCCCTATCTCTGGTTTTTCTTCTCCCTGCTCCATCCTTTTATTATTTTCCCCACCTTTTCCTCCCTCTTTCTTATGCGCATTTCATCCTCTCTTCCCTTCCCACGCAGTTGTTCTACTCCTTCCACTTCTTTCTCTAAAATAATATTCTCTCTCCATTTCTGTCCATCTCCCCACACTATCCCTCTCCATTATTGTATGTTTCTCTGTGCTCTTTCCAGTCCGATGTTTACTGTCCATTTCCTCCTGTCTGCCCCTCCTCTCCTTCAATGCTTTTACCATTTATACTCCAGCCAAATCCCTCCCTTCCTCCTTTCCCCACTCCGTCGCTATCTTCCCTCCTCTCTTTATATCCCAAGTTTCTTCTCTTCACTCCTGCTGTCTCCTGTTAGCTCATCATTTTGTCTCTATCTTCTTTCCCTTTATCTCCCCATTCTGCCTCTCATATCTCCCCACACACTTTTTTCATCACTTCTCCACACCTCGCTTACCCCCATGTCTGGAGTGGCTGTAGCTAATCTGCAGTTAGTGTCTTGCTTCCCAGTATCTCATGGCCTTACTCTCTCTCTCTCTCCCTCTCTCTCTCTCATATAAGACTTTGTGTGTGTGTGTGTGTGTGTGTGTGTGTGTGTGTGTTATTCCTCCCTCATGGTGATGTGCACTTATTTTCGTATTTCCATGCACACGCTTACGTTTTCCCTCAGACACACAGCCTACACACACAAACCTTCTCATTCACTTTCCTTTGAGTATAATACATATCCTTTTGGTCTCTCTCTCTCTCTCTCTCTCTCTCTCTCTCTCTCTCTTTGTGGATGGTAACCTTATAATTCATCGCTGGTCCGGAGTCAAAGGAATACACTACTCCCTTCCACCCTTGTCGTATTTCCAATGAGCCTGAGGGTAAAAAGGGAGAGGGTGGCGGCTGTTGGCGTTTCCCCAGTGGTATTGTTACACGGCGCTTCAGTCTTGGGGTCCTGTACCTTCCCAGGGCCCAGGAAAATTATGTGGGTTTGTATGGCACCGTGCTGTGTAAGTGGTGGGAATGAGGGTCGTAAGAGAGTGGAAGTGGTTATTGTGTTTAAGATTGCTAGGAACACCACGATGGGTATGTGTGACGCCAAGATGGGAAGGTATAGTGTGTGTAAGTCAAGCATAAATACACGTGGGTGATGTAAAGAAGTAGCTGTTTTGTTGATGAATGATGAATAGCTCAGGGAAATAAAAGATTAGAATTCTTGTCCACCTGGTATGTATGTATGTATGTTCTTCCAGTTTAAGATGGTAAAAGTGGTGGTGTATGCTGTATATGCACTTTGTAATGAGAGAAGTAAGGAAGAAAAAGACAAGTTTGGGAAGCAGACTATATGGGGATATAAGACAGCGTGTTTGTGATCGATGATATGAATGGGGGAATAGCCACTGGTCCTATGAATGAAAAAGACGGCTGTAATGGGATACAAAGAGAAAATGAGAATGTATAACGAAGGAAGAACACATGCTAGGAAAGGATTTGCATTAGTGATTCATGATGGAAACACAGTGATGCACACAAATACACATGGTACAGGGAACTGAAAAGAATGCTGGAAGGAAATTGATTGAATACATGCTGATTGGGATTATGATGCTTGGGTATGTTGCTAATATGAAGAAACTCGGAAGACGATGTGATGAATTATCTGATCATATGTTTGTGGTTTGAGATGTAAAACTGTGAGAGGCATGATGGATGAAAAAAAAAATAAGGATCAGAGTGGAAGACTGACTGTGGAGAAGCTGAAACTTAAAACAGTAGCAGAAGAGCACCAGTTAGAGGAGGTGGAGTGGTGAGAGTCAATGAATGTCGTGCAAATGGGTCTGATAAACTTGTGGAATGCATATTGTACTGTCTGATTAGGAAAGTTAAAGCTGTGAGTAATGTTGTGAAGATATAAACTACATTATTAAGAATGTTACCGCTTGGTAGGATGTAGAGACTGAATGGATGATCAGAGAAAACCGAAAGAAGTGGCCTAACTGAAGGCAAGAATTCTGTTAAACGAAAGAAAAAGGACATGCACTGAAAGTAAGAAACGTGTTATGAGACAAGGAACGAGAGAGAGAGAGAGACAGACAGACAGACAGAGGGGGGAGTGAATGATACTCCTGGAGTTTCAATTACTCAGAAAATTGGAAACATTTTGGAAAAGATGGGTATAATTGTTGACGGTCAAAGCATATGAACAAACTTGAAAGGAGGAAAAAAAAAAGTAAAAGATGATCTCAGAAGAAAAAACGCATGTTAACTACTGTGAATATAGGGAACACTTCTGGAATGAGAAGCAGAAAGAGTGATGCGGATGCGAAAATGTGAAAGCATTGATAGTGATATTTTTTCTTAATCCCGGTCAAGCCTGGCCTAGTATATCCATCAACTCCAGATAAACAACGACACCTATTCAGTCGTCTCTTACATTCGCTACAGCGCTGACACTCTGTGTCACAAGTGTGGCATTTGTTGTTCAGTACTCCATGCCGTGGGATATGGGTTGTCACGGGGTTTTGTGATTTTTCAATATTAAATAATACTTTAAATGTTAACTTGTCAATATTAACAAAGAATTGACTTGCAAGAATCAAGCAATGATTGATACTTTATGCCGGCTTACTTCGCCGATTCTCTAAGGACGAGAATTTATTTACTTTCTCAGCAGTGCACAGCAGAGACTAATTACTCGCAAATACTGTTTGTTAGTACTGCTAGCCTCATGAGAAAGTGACTCCATCCCTGACAATCAATAACTAATGCTATGAACGATAAGCAGGTTCTTGCTGGTGCATTAACTCGAAGTTGCACAACGGATTTAAGTTAATAAAAAGGACTGGCCTAAGTACCAGTTATGAATAATGCAATGCGTTTGCAAACTACGAGCGAAAAGTGAAATAAGCTTAATGTGGAGAAACAAAACACTAGTTTACATTACATTAAGCTCAAGAAAAAGAACTGTTAATTTGTTGATTACAATGAGTTAAATTTACGTATGATCAATACCAAAATGTAAGCATTATGTTACGTTTTGTGCGAGAAAAGGCGGTGGAAATGAGTGTCTCTTCGCGGCTGTTACCATTGATTAATGCTCGTAGTAATACTCTCACTTTGTCCGCCAATTACTCGAAAACTATTGGACGTACCGATTTCACGTTTGAACCATGATAAAGAACAGTAAATTCTACGTATGTACAATACATAACTATGTAATATTTGTGATAAGAATTCGTTGTTACATAGGCGGGAACATTGCGTACGCCGTGTGCGCATCACGAAAGTCAATCCCGGACGGAGTGCCTAGTACTTTCGATTTACTCGAGAACTATGACACTTATGGGGTTCTTCTTGGAGATGGGGAAAGCTGGTGAATTTGGGCATATTACTATGTAATAAAAACATAAAGTGTCTGGGAAAATTTAGCTTTCAGAGGTCCGTGAATTTTTTCCGAAAATGGCTTTCAGTTTTTGGCCATTTTCTCGAAAAGTATACATCGTATCACAACCGGATTTATTTCGTTAGAAAGCTGACGAAATTCTCTATAAAAACTTATTAGATCATTTTCCTGTATGATGGAAAACATTCAAACGGCGATGTTGGGAAGTGAAAACGGTTCACTCTACCATGCTTCCAGGGCTAATAACTTTTTTTTTTTTTTTTGGTGTTTTCCTGTGTGTTGGTCCTATTTATCAGATAGAACAAACATCGCTGCCTACCTTGAGAAAGGTTTGATGGGAATAAATGGATTTTTGGGTGGCAAAAATAAGGCAAGAATGTATTTCATTCGCCCAAATCCCGCGCCGGGCGGCTTCGTCAAATAAAATCGTGAGCCAGAAAACTTACTGAAACTTATCGTGCGCGAGAGGGTTAAACTGGTAAATGAGGCGGGGTGGATGATTTTATGATCTGAGCCTACCTAGATTAACTTGATCAGCTTCAATTTAGGATACCTCATATAGATGGATGTCTGGAGAGGAGGCTTGTAGTACTGTGTTCTGACTGAGGTGTTGTAATGCCCTGTATGTGAAATGAGGACATAGGTCATTTTTCATTGCTATTGTTGGAACGGCTGGAAGTGAGATGTTATTGAAGAAGGCTTTGGTAATGTTAGTGTGGTGATTGCTTTATGTGTTTAGTGGCGTTATGTAGCTCTGTCATAATTATAGAGAGATGGGTGTACTGTGTTAGCACAGACTCACCCATACAACTGTGTGACCCTCATGTCAAGATTGAGTACTTTGGTTTCAGAGTGTGGATGAGCTGTGAAAGTGATATTGTAAAGGAGATAAAGGATATCACTGATCTGATAAATTGTTTGTTGAGTAGGAGGAAAGTTTTTTCTTTTTTTTTGCTCAAAGTCTGTCCTAGGAATTGTTCTAGATCCACTGAGTCTCGGAGTGCACCACTTCTTGATGTCTAATACTCGTATGGTCAAGGCTGTCTTTACTTGTGCTTATGACTGCTGATGGTCATGGGAGTGATGGTGAATTCTGCTGGAGCAATTTTTCAGCCTGTTGTCCTCGACCCATGCCTGAAGTGGCTTGAAGCAGACGTATCCAGTGTGTCGGTTGTGTGTGCCATGTGGTGTGTAGTTGGTCTGGTAATCCCATTTACCTATGAGGCAATGTTTGTGGGTGATTGGGATGTAATCATGTCATGTAGGTATATACTGAAAGGTGTGTGTGAAGCAATGAAACCTTATAGAATTTCATTAAGGAAATTACATGCTCATGTTGTCTTGCCATCATGTGTAGTACAGTAATACCTCGATATATGATACCCCTAGATGTGAAATCCCCGCTTAACGATGGGGATAGAAATACCATACCCTACCTCACGATGGCCAAACCCCGGATTAACGATGGGTTTTGATTTTACCGATTTTGATGATATCTTAGACAAAAATTGTGTGTTTAGGTTGGTTTATAGACTGTTTTTAGACTTAGATTAATGTGTTTTAGCCATAGGTGGGGTGAACATTATCATTTTGGGGTCAAGTTTACTAAGCTTGATTTTTTCCAGACCTATATTTGATGATTTTCAGATTTTATTTGTTGGTATAGTGAGTTATTTACAAGTGTTAGGCTTAGATTAGTTTCCTTGACAGCTGTTAAGCCATTTAGATTGCCTTTAAGCTTGTTTGGGGGCTCATTTAGGTGGGTTTTGGCCTTGGTTTAGGGGGATATCCAAGGCTGGTAAATTCTCCACATTACATGTTAACCCCTTAACCGTGTGGATGTCGTGAGTGTGCCTTGCGTGTCCCATGCGGATAATTGCTCTCCGACTGACTTTTTAAAAATATTTGCCAAAATCAGTTATTAGTCCTAGAGTATTATAATTACATACACAAATGGCACATACGTTCAGCTTTCTCCTGGGATGTTTGTTGAGCCTTCGTCGACTACCGTAGGACTTGTGGAGACTTTTGAAATTGGGTAATGAAGTCTCCACTTTACATTTCCTGATACTCCGTAATATGGTTACCACTGCCTGATATTATAACTACAAACATTATTCTATGAATTCAAGTACTTTGGAATCCATATTCCCCCCAAAAAAAACACTGTAAAAGCAACGTAAATTATGAACGCATATGAGCTTTCCACCCATGCTCGTTCTCCGATGGTGTTCTGAGGTGGAGCTGTCATTTATTATTCATAAACACACTCACACTTTATATTCCTAGTACTTTATTACACTTATATATATATATATATATATATATATATATATATATATATACAATATTTATCCATAAGTTTCTTTCAGTACTAGTAGTTTATTTTCACTCCAGGCATTCACTTTCTCGTTCACTAAACTAGCGTAGAGAGCGAAGTTTTCACTTTCACTTTCATTTCTCCAAGTATTTATACATGCTAGAGCAAAGCTTTCACTTTCACTTTCATATTCCAAGTTTTTATACTCGTATTCTTATATTACTATTTACATTTCTGTTTACATTCTCTATTTTATTTACATTATTTACATTTCTATTTTATTTACACTATGTTATGCACTGTCACTTGCAGTAACTTATGAAACTATTTTCCACTGTTCAGTTATATTTACATTCATTGCTTTCACTTGCTATTTACACATTATTTACATTTCCACTTGCACTGTTTAAGAGTCACCAGAAAGATTGTAGTCACTGTCCATCATTATCATTGATAAAGTAGCCAGTTCACATTCCACAACAGAGTCACTTAGCCCTTTACCCCTTCCCACATGAGGTTTAGTAGGGGTAGAGGTCACAGGGCCCTTTGCACGGGGCTAAGGACAGGCGCGAATCGGACGTGGCTTCACCTTGAAAGATGACAGTAAACTGAATGATGTGGCCTAGGGGCAGGGAAGGGTTGCCAATGTCAGTGTGGTGACAGCTGCTAATTTATATGCTATGAAATGATTGGCAGGAAATCTAGACAGTACATAATAAATTAGGTAGTTCCAGGTGAATGTAAATATCACTCAGGCTTCTCCCATCCATTCTTATATATATTTTTGTTACGAGAATAGGTCATACGGCATGTTTGAAGGGTAAATAAACAGGGAAAATTAGCCAACGAGTGCACATGGGGTGTTGCCAGGTGATAATTATCCCATTACAGACATATGGTAGTATCAATTACCTTTTCTCTTTTATATATTATTATGTATAAGAATAGGGCATAGGGCACATTTCAATGGATGAAAAGAGTGGAGAAATCCATCCAGGATTTGTGCAGCACAGCACAGCTGGGCAGGTTGGAGGAGAGAGTAATGGAGGGGAGGTAAGGAGGGAAATCAAGGACAGGGGGAAAAATGGCTAAATTGTCAAGAGTGGATGGGAGTGCAGATGACATTAGCAGAACTGAGTATAGCTAGACATTGGTAGTACTGATAGATGATACAAGCCACCACTTGAAAGCCCAGGCGAATTCAATATAACACAGAATCACAAAAGTGACGCCCCATGGTATGATCCCTTGCTCCCAAGCGTCACGAAAGTGACGCCCTGTGGTTAAGGGGTTAAAAGTACCCTGATATACGATACCCCACCTAACGATGGGGTTTTACCTAACCATTAACACTGTTAAACCAGGGTATGCCTGTACATGTTTACGTATCAGATAAGTTGTAGGCCAACAAGAAATGGGCATTGTTCTCCTTGTTTGTGTTGTAGATTTTGGTGATTGCTTTGCACGAGGCATGACATCCTTGGCTTTACTACAGTATATTTTTATTTGTAAGAAGTATACACTGTATATTGTGGGTGTAGCACAGTTGATGCCATCAGATGCATGTTGTGTGAGATTGGCTAGCTAAGTGCTTAAGGAGTGCAGCACTCTTAGAGTATGTTTTGGGGGAGAAAGGGGGGCCAGGAAGTGTGAAAAAAGTGAATTTTACGCCAGGTACCCCCTTTTTTGGATAAGGGCTAAGGCGTTGCCCCTGGGTAGAGGACTTTGGTTTGGAGCATATAGCAATTTATGACTGGATGCCCTTCCTGATGTCTACCAATGACCCTTGGGTGGATTCGATCCTCCGACCCTTCGGTCAGAGCGGAGCGCTCTAAACCACTGAGCCACGGCTGCTACAATGTGACTTGATAAGAATTACGTATTTAGTTAATGCATGGCATGCTAAGCAGTGTTATGGGTCTATATGAAGGAGGGTGTTCTAGTTATTTATCTGGTTTAAAAATAGTCATGATTGCTCCATGTTTCCTTGTGTTAGCAATGTTACAATGTACTTATGAATAGATACCGATGTTTGTGAGGGCCTGGATCCCATGTGGTCTTAAATGTATCAGTTGTAGGTTGCTGAGGTCATCCAGTCCTCTGCTTGAAGAATTCTTTGTTTTCTTGATGATGGCTGGTCTGGAGTGACTGGGGTTACGTCGTTGTCAAAAGGCAAGGACTGTCTATTCAAAGAAGATTGTTTAAAATTCAGTCCATGTTGGTGTAAGATGACATTTTTTTGTAGTGGCTCACAAGTATGTCTGTTTGTTCTTTGTGAAAGAAGATGTGGTAGGTGTTGGAAGTAATGATGATGTGGATCTTAGAGGTTCTTGTTTATGTTAATGATGCTGTTAAAAGCTTTGTAGAGCCGAAAGGCATCTGTGGTGTGACGAGCGTTGTTACAAAGATTTCCCTGTTTTCTGGTTTCACTTGGTTACTTTTCTTGTCAATTTTTTGTTTAGTTGCCGGAGTCCTAGGATGACTTCTTTCGTGAGAGGGGGAGATGAGAGTTGTATTTGAGAGTCGCATTTTTTGTGAGGCAAGAAATCGCCCATGTAAAGTTTGGTTGTAAAATCTTCAGTTGCGTCGTGGAAGTGTGATGGATGATAGTGGGAGGATACTCGTACTAACAAAAGGGAGTGGAGAAATTAGATTTTTTTTTTTTAAATTCAAATGAATTGGAATGAGATTATGAGATTGTTAGTAAGCATGACTGGCTTTGTTAGTGTGTAGAAAGGAAATGTAGTGCCTGAAAATGTTACGCTGGACGAAATGAAAAATGCTAGGAAGTGGCTGATAACGGACTCAGGTACTAATGAGGTGCAGGCAGGGGTAATTAAATGCAGTAGATAGAATGGAGTAAAGTATTTGTTGGCAAGATGTAAGAAGACTGAATGAGAGGAACTGTACCAGAATAGTGAAAAAGGTAAGTGATTATGTCCTTGTACAAAAATGTGATCAAAGTTAGTGCAAACTTTCTTATGGTATATGTCTTCTTAGTAGGGTTCTAGTCCCTGTTGCATATCCAGGCACATCTGCATGTAAACTCAACGAACTCTAGGCCTTCTGCATTCAGCCATATTCTTTGCAGAGACGGGAAGGAGGACAAGGACGTTTGTATAGCCGAGGAGCACAATCACATTGCTGTATTGGTGCTGACACAGGAAGGTGTCCGTCAACACTGTGTTATAGGATGGTAATTGGAAGATTTATCATACAGAATGTAAGGGATGTATCAGAGGGCCTATTAAGTGATAAACAGAGTGGATATGGAAGTGGAAAGGGATATGTGGATGAAATATCTGCACTGAGGCAGAGAGTGAAGTAACCTAATCAAAAGAAGTACAAGGTATATATGATATTTATAGACTTGAAAAGCGTACGTCAAAAACGTAGAGAAGGGTCTGTGGAAAATTTTGTGTATGTGTAATGTGAATGCAAAGCCTCTGAATGTCAATAAAGGTTTTGACGATGGTAGTAAAGTCTCTGTAATGGTAGATGGATGTCTAAATGAGTGGTGTAGTATCAGTGTTAGAGTGAGACAGCAATATGTAATGCACTTATGGTTGTCTCTCTCTCTCTCTCTCTCTCTCTCTCCACCCACGAACTCCTAGTAAATTTACACTCATTTAGCTTCAGCCACACTTGTTCCAGACATGCCGTCTCCTTCCCACACCCACAGTAATACCCATAGTCATTCATTGTCAGCAAAGCCCTGTTACATTCTCACACACACATCCAGTCTTGAACACATCCATACCCACAACTTACCGACATCCAGAGCTATATTTAGAACTACAGCCACATCTACACCCACAATGTTACCTACACTTTTTTGCTTTTTAATTTCAGCTGCACCAACACCTGTGCAGACACGTACTCATTACCCATATCCACATTGTTCCCACACCTCACCTCCTTATGACACTCACCTCCATGCAAACATCTATTCTTGACTAATGCTCTACACCCACACCCACACCCCAGTCTCTAATCACACCCATGCCTACGTCCCAGCCTCTAATCACACCTGCACCCACGCCCCAGTCTCCGATCACCCCCACACCCACGTCCCAGCCTCTAATCACACCCACGCCCAACGCCCCAGTCTCTAATGACACCCACACCCCAGTCTCTAATCACACCCACACCCACACCCCAGTCTTTTATCACACCCACACCCACGCCCCAGTCTCTAATCACACCCACACCCACGCCCCAGTCTTTTATCACACCCACACCCACGCCCCAGTCTCTAATCACACCCACACCCACGCCCCAGTCTCTAATCACACCCACGCCCTATCCCCTAGTCACACGCACACGCAAACCCATACCGACTCCCATATCCGTATGCACAAACTTACACTCTTCTACGAGTCAATTACACACCCAAACCAATGAGAGTAAATACACTTATTCCTCATCAATACCAGTACCCTCACCCACAGCCACAAGCGTGCGGATATCTCTTTCTCACCATCACAATCAAATCAATATATCTCAGCCATACGCACACCTACACTCCTTTCCCCCATTCACATTTACATCTATATCACACACGTATTCACAAAGTACATATGGGTTACACACTCATATATTCATATACTGTAACGTACCACACACACACACACACACACACACACACACACACACACACACACACACACACACACACACACACACACACACACACACACACACACACACACACACACACACACACACACACACGTCACCACTTACCCTTGGCAGTACACATCCATCACCCTTTCTGAAGTAGCTACAGTCTCACACTCATCTTTTATCTTCTCCATGTACAACAACACTTTCACTCACACTCACATACATACCCATATCAATGTCTTACCACAACTCAGTCACATTAATTCCCATATCCATATCGACGTCACCCCAGCATATATACACCAATATTCAGAAACATACCAACATTTCACTCAATTCCCACACCTACAAGCACATCCTAGGAGAGCACTGGTGGGGGGGGGCATTAGTGGGGGTACGATCAAAGCTTCTGGTAATTGCAATATCGAACTGAGGCAAGGGCACGATTTCAGTATGTAGTATTAGGTTAGATGATTAGACTCTTTAACAGGATTGAGAGAGAGAGAGAGAGAGAGAGAGAGAGAGAGAGAGAGAGAGAGAGAGAGAGTTACACTGAATAAATAAACGTTACCTACATTATTGTCCCTATTTAGAAGTGACGACAAACCACTCCTAGGCTAAATCGTATCATATGACAGGGAAACCAAGCAGATCAAGATTTCTCATGTTCTTAAAGAAATGATGTGATATCTTTTCTCCGTCTTCATAACAATGGTATAAAGGATTATATTGTTTTAGCAGAATCACTCTCGCCTTCCGAACCTCCTTGTTACGTAAAGTACAGTTTATAGGAAGGAAAAATTCTATTCGATCATTCTAAGTGTCATCAGATATTGTAATATAAATTTTGTACATCACATGCTGAGTCAGTAAATGTTAATAATTATAATATTTTTGGATGCAGATGCCATAGGAATGAGATACACCTACTGTTTCCTAATTCGTAACCCTCAGGCCTTGGAAAGTTACACAGTGTCGAGTTAAACTGGTTGGCATTAGCGCAGTAAACTATATCAGTCCATCTACAGGATCAGTAGTAAAACCAGGTAGTCTCTTCAGTCGAGATGGCTTGTTAACTTTCAAACCATGAGAAGTTTCCTAGTGTCCAAGAAGATCGATTAGCATTCACCAAAATAGGTAAGTTGTGCCCCAAGGTTTAATGGTTATGGGATACACCTTGCTGCTAGCCACACCAACCATTTTTTTTTCTTTTTTTACTGCAGAGGTTCGATATAGTATTCATTAATCCAATCTCTAGAAAGGCCAGCTAATCTGAATGGCGTTATCTGGTGGCAGTTGATAGGAGAAAAAAAATGCACAGAACGAGATGACCCCTTTATGTTTTTTTTTTTTTTTAATAGCTGAACTCAGACGTCGGTCGGCAACAGGAATATAGTTCTGAAGTATTGTACGTGTTTGATTATGTAATGATAAATGAAGTGGAAGGTGTGTGTAGAATATTTACAGAAGAAATATGTGCAGCATGTGATGTGGTGTGTGGAAGGAAGAGAAGACGGAGGGGGGTGCAAGGAACAGCGTGGTGGACTGAAGAGGTGAAACAGGCTGTGGCACAAAAGAAGAAAGCATACAATGAATGGATGAGGAATAGGGGCGTGGAAGAGGTTGAGAGGCGGAAGAGAGAGTTATATGTAGAAAGAAAGAGAGAGGTGAAAAGATTAGTAAGAGAGAGTAAGAAGAGAGTGGATGAGGAATTTGGAAGGAATTTGAGTGTAAAGTGGAGGGACTGTAAGAAAATGTTCTGGAGAGAGGTGAAAAGAGTAAGACAGGGTGGAAGTGAAGTTAGCAGGGGAGTGAAAGATAAAAATGGTAGATTACTAGTGGAGAAGGGAGAAAAAGTGAGCAGATGGAGAGAACACTTTAAGGAATTGTTGAACGTGGAGGATGGAAGTAATGCGAGTATAAGTGGCTGGGGAATGGCTGGGAGAAGGAGGGAGGTGAGAAGACAGGAAGAAATCAGTAGGATAGAAGTTGTGGAAGCAATGAAGAAAGTTAAATCAGGAAAGCCCCAGGAATTGATGGAGTGTGTGGTGAAATGCTGAAGCATGGGGGAGAGATAGTAGTAGAATGGATGTGGAAGATGTGCAGATTGGCCTGGGAGGAAGGTAGAGTCCCGGAGGATTGGAAGTCAGGGTATAATTATTCCCTTGTACAAAGGAAAAGGGGAAAAAGAAGTGTGTGGTAATCATAGGGGCATTTGTCTTCTTAGTATAATAGGAAAAGTGTATGGTAGGATACTTATAGACAGAGTTAGAGAAAGAACAGAGGAATTAGTTGGAGAAGAACAGGGAGGCTTTAGGAAGGGAAAAGGTTGTGTAGATCAGATATTCATTCTCAGATCTTTAGTGGAAAAGTTTCTAGAGAAGGGAAAGAAGTTGTATGCGGCTTTCATGGATTTGGAGAAAGCATATGACAGGGTGGATAGACTAGGATTGTGGAAAGTGTTAAGAATATATGGAGTAGATGGGAAGTTGTTGAATGCTCTGAAGAGTATGTACGATGGTGCGAAGGCTGCAGTGCGTGTGGATGGTGAACTAAGTGAATTTTTCTCTTTGAAAGTTGGGTTGAAACAGGGATGTGTCATGTCTCCATGGTTGTTCAATCTGTACATGGATGGGGTAATAAAAGAGGTACAAGGTAGGGTAGTGGATGTTGGAGTGGCCCTGGTGAGAGAGGATAGTGTTTGGAAACTCCCTGTGCTGTTGTTTGCAGATGATACTGTGTTGTTGAGTGAAGACGAAGGGGAGCTGCAAGGCTTGGTGGATGAGTTTGGGAGAGTGTGTAAGAAACGGAATCTAAAGGTGAATGTAGGGAAGAGTAAAGTGATGGTCTTTGAGAGAGGTGAAGTCAGTGAATGTACAGCGAGGTTGGATGGTGAGGAATTGGAAAATGTGAGTACGTTTAAGTACTTGGGTAGTGTGATGAGTAAGGATGGAGGTTTGGAGGGTGAAGTGCTTGAAAGGGTACAGCAGGGAAGAAAGGTTGCTGGTTCTTTGAAAGCAGTGATAAGAAATAGGGAAGTGAGCATGGAAGTGAAAAAGTTACTACATGACAGTATTGTGATACCAACTCTAACGTACGGAAGTGAAGCTTGGACGTTGTTGGAAGGACACAAGTCAAGAGTGAGAGCAGTGGAAATGAGTTATTTAAGAGGAGCCTGTGGAGTCACATGGAGAGACAGGCTGACGAATGAGGATATAAAGGAGTGTTGTGGTGTTGATGTGGATGTGATAGGAAGCGTTATGAGGAACATACTGAGGTGGTTTGGCCATGTGGAGAGGATGGAGGGTGAAAGACTGACGAAGAGAGTGTATGTGAGTGAGGTCGAGGGGGAAAGAGGGAGGGGGAGGCCGAGGATGAGATGGAAGGATGGGGTGGAGAGGTATATGAGAGAGGGGGGTGTGAGTTGGGAGCAGGGGAGTGAAATGGCTGGGGACAGGGCGACTTGGAGGCGATTTGTTTGTGGCCACCCCAAACGGGACTGAGGCGTCTGGCAATAGATAGATAGATAGATAGTTTTTACCCTCCAAGAATATCCACACCTGAATTAAAGAAATTTTGTAGGAAGTGCAGCATAGTGTAGGTGATTACCCTTTTAACACGATGACGTCATAACTTACTTTCTTGCTAACTTCAGACGATTATACTAAGTTTAGGTGAAACGGAAAGCGCTTAATTCTCTCTCTCTCTCTCTCTCTCTCTCTCTCTCCATGATTACAATAAGCGGCGAGGCTTAGACTGATATTTCTCAGTCTTGTCTCTCTCCTCACCTCTCTCCTCCCTGCCCCTCCTCTCCCCACCCAGCTCTCCTTCTCACCTCTGCCGTTTTCCCATCTGCATTAGTTTTCTCCTCCCCTCCCCTCTCTCTTTCTTTCTCTCTCTCTCTCTCTTGCTTCCATCTCTACAGTTTAAACACTTTTCCCATACCAGTCCGTTTCCCTTTCTCGAACTTTTCATTTTTTTCTTTTTTCCTCTATCATTCCTTCTTCTTCCTTCCTTCTTCCTCATCACATTTTCTCCTCTCTTTATCACGATCCATCCCTTCTCCTTCCATGAAAATTTTTCTTCCCCTCACTTCCTCTTCTCATATTTTTCCTCCCCGCCCATTCCCTCTATCATTCATTCTCCTTATACTCTTTTTCCCTCATGTCTTCCTAATCATCACTTCTTCTCCCATTCTTGGTGTTGTGTATTTTCTCTAATTCGTTTGAGTGGTGTAAAACTGTCTGATAATAATGATACTGAACGACCTCGGTGAGACCATAATGACTGTGATCTGTATATTTATCTAACACTGTAATTGTCATCCTCCACCCCTTTCTCATCATTCTGTCCTTCCTTTCCTTTTCGTTCATTAGTTCTCCCCCTCTATTTCTTTTTCCTTCTCCATTACCGCCCTTAACCCTCTCCACTCCCACTCCCACTCCCACTCACTGTCTCCCCCCTTTCTCCCCTCCCATACCCCCGTCACTCTGCCATCTCAGCAGCGTCAGCAAAAATGTCTTTCTTCCCCAGGCCTCAAAAAATATATATAGTGTGTGATTCTCTCTCTCTCTCTCTCTCTCTCTCTCTCTCTCTCTCTCTCTCTCTCTCTCTCTCGTCCCAAGGGTAATGAACAAATGATGACTCGCTTCAGTTGTCTCACTTTTTTTTTTTTAAGAAATTATTTTTCTTACCGAACATGAAGGCGTACATAGCTTACTTTCTGTTTCTTTCTTATTTCATAATTTTCATCGTGCCAAAGGACATGGGGAACACGATTTTTTTTTTTATGTCTCCTGTATCCCCTGTACAAAGGAAAAGGGGAAAACGAAGTGTGTGGTAATCATAGGGACATTTGTCTTCTTAGTGTAATAGGAAAAGTACATGGTAGGATATTAATTGACAGAGTTAGGGAAACAACAGGGGAATTAGTTGGAGAAGAACAGGGAGGTTTCAGGAAGGGAAGAGTTTTTGTACATCAGACATTCATTCTTAGATCGTTAGTAGAAAAGTTTCTAGAGAAGGGAAAGACGTTGTATGCGGCCGTCATGGATTTGGAGAAAGCATATGACAGGGTGGATAGACAAGGATTTTGGAAAGTATTAAGAATACATGGGGTTGATGAGAAGTTGTTGAAGGACGTGAAGAGTCTGTACGAGGGAGCTAAGGCTGCAGTGCGTGTGGATAGTGAACTGAGTGAATTTTTCTACTTGAAGGTTGGATTGAAGCAGGGATGTGTCATGTCTCCATGGTTGTTCAATCTGTATATGGATGGGGTTATAAAAGAGATACAAGGTAGGGCAGTGGGTGTTATAGTGGCCCTAATGAGAGAGGGCATTGTTTGGAAACTCCCTGTAATGTTGTTTGCAGATGATACTGTTGTTAAGTGAAGATGAAGGGGAGCTGCAGGGCTTGGTTGATGAGTTTGGGAGAGTGTGTAAGAAACGGAATCTAAAGGTGAATGTAGGGAAGAGTAAAGTTATGGTCTTCGAGAGAAATTAAGTCCGTGAATGTTCAGTGAGGTTGGATGAGGAGGAAATGGAAAATGTGAGTACGCTTAAGTACTTGAATAATGTGATGAGCAAGGATAGAAGTTTGGAGGGTGAAGTGCTTGAAAGGGTGCAACAAGGAAGAAAGATCGCTGGTTCCTTGAAAGCAGTGATAAGAAACAGAGAAATGAGCATGGAGGTGAAAAAGTTCCTGCATGACAGTGGTGTGATACCAACTCTAACGTATGGAAGCGAAGCTTGGACCTTGTTGGAGGGACACAAGTCAAGAGTGAGAGCAATGGAAATGAGTTATTTGAGAGAAGCCTGTAGTCACATGGAGAGACAGACTGACAAACGAGGATGTCAAGGAGCGCTGTGGTGTGGATGTGGATGTGATAGGAAGCGTTAGGAGAAAGACACTGAGGTGGTTTGGCCATATGGAGAGGATGGAGAGTGAGAGACTGACGAGGAGAGCGTATGTGAGTGAGGTGGATGGGAAGAGAGGGAGGGGGAGGCCAAGGATGAGATGGAGGGATGGAGTGGAGAGGTATATGAGAGAGGAGGGTGTGAGGTGGGAGCAGGGCAGTGAAATGGCAGGGGACAGGGCGAAATGGGGGCGATTTGTTTGTGGCCACCCCTTACGGGATTAAGGCGTCTGGCAATACTGTAGATAGGTAGACTATCTAATCTCGCGACGAAGAATAGTGAAGAAATGTTAACAGTATTTTTTTTTTTCCAATTCTACCATACATATTTGTCTGTCTTGCATGAAGCCGCATTCTGTGTCATGTGACCTTAACAAACGGCTCATCAGGCACTTCTGTTCTTTCTCATTAATGACCCGTCTTTCCGTGAACATTCCAGCGTCCTTCCCATAGTCTTGCACAATACATTATCTCTCCATTTTGTTCCCAGTCTCTCACACACACTCGCTCCTTTCAGTCTTTCATGGCAAGGTGTAATAAAGAGAGGTTTGATTTTATTAATTATCTCTCTCTCTTGTCTGTTAACGGTGCGTTTCTTTTCATTGCTTTGATTTGTGGGTATTCACCGGACGTCCTTCAGTTAGGGTCTGAAGGGTTCCCAGCACCAATCCTTAGAAACTGGTTTTGCATATTACACCTTATTCTGACCACTTGATGACACCTATAGCCTTCTTACCTTAATTTAACTACTAGATTGTCATCATTTTACAGGTTATTTTATGTGACTCATCGGCAGAATTAGACAATAGTACCGCTGTACATCCTTTTCATTACACTTCTTCATGATTAGCCTCATATCCTTGTACTAACTTAGAGTTACAACTCAGCAATCGGGACAGAGATGGCAGTTTTAGGCCAAGTTCGAGGTAAAGAACACTTCCTTCCTGCTGTCTTGAGATTAGAGCACTCTTAAATATAACCCTCATTGACCCCTTCACTTGTAACATGCCTGCCTAATGTTAAAAAGTTCTGAGGATAGCAAAATTTAGCTGAAAAATTGGTAAAAAGAAAAAACAGTGATTAGGAGACGATGTTAGACACCACCGTAGACCTACGGGAATATGGGTATTTCCTATTAAAGGAGATTTTATAGTTGTATTTAAACCCAAGATAGTACGATATGCTTATCTTGTACTTGCCTGGCTTCCTTTATCAATTGCCCCTTTACTACTAGAGGTCTCTCTTAAGGCGAATAAAAATGTTTAGGAAAGGCAGTAGTGAAATAAGCATAACGTTGTAGATAATTGGTTAACGGAGACTCTTTAACTCTTTCCATGCGAGGGATCCCGCCAAAGCAGAATGAGATACAGGAGAGACCCTATCGTGCTGGCAGAGTAAACAGTGGCTTCCAATGGTCATTTCTTATTTCCGGGACAGAATATTAATTACTTGCACCATCATTCCAACATTTCCGCCGACCCAAACAAGAGATATAGTAGGGCTAAGAAACAAGGAAAGAGCACCTCTAATTTTAACTCTCCTATAGTAGGCGAGCCCTTGGGTAGGCTCAACCTCCTTCCACACACTGTTTTAAAAAAACGACTAGTTTGCTTGCTATAAAGCAGTAGCCGAGGAACAACCTACTTTGCTACAAGGACGCCGTCGAATTGCTCAGAGGGTATTAAATCAAAGTGGAAGTATAGTGATAGCTACTCGTACATCAGGCAAAACTAATGATACAGTAATCATGAACAAAGGAGAGTACAGTGAAAAGATGATAAAAATGCTTCGTGATCTTTTTACATATGAAAAGAAATATAATAGATACTCAGACAGTGAGTCTGATAAATTTAATATCGGAGCGAGACAAATTCTCAAACGATCAGAAAAGGAGAGGAAGTTATTGAACCTATTCGAATAAAACCCTCGTCCTCCGAGCATGAGGGGTCTGCCATTAGGTACACGAGCATTCCAGAGAGGCAGAAAGCATCTGGCATAGGGAGTGCCGCCCGCAAACTGGCTAAGACGTCTGGCCTTCCAACTCACTGTGTACCATAAGTGGTGCACATATAAGAAATTCGGTGGTTTTAATCGAAAGGCTGAAAGACGTGGACTTCTGCAATAAGAAAATGGCTAGCGTCGACGTGAAGCCACTCTTCGCCTACGTACTGTACCTTTAGAAGGAGCCATGCAGGCAGTAAGAAGAGCAGTGGACGTCATCAAAGATGAAGAGCTACTGTTACCAAGATCTGACTATATCGAACTAATATCAGTTGACGTTAAATTCGGATCATTTACTTTCGAAGGAGAGGAATATAGGCAACACAAGAGTCTTGCCATGGGCTCGACTTTTTCTCCCGTCATGCCATGTTTATATAAGGAAGCATTAGAGGTTGACTACTATAGAAAAATCAAAGTCAGAGGTGCAACTTGGTACGATATGTGGACAATGTCTTTGTGATTGTGCCTAAGGAAACTAATTTTTAAAATAAACTGAAAATATTAAACAACGTGAATGATGAAATACAGTTTACTGTAGAAGAGAATGAGAAGAAGACTTCTTTTCTTAGATACTGTAATATGGAGAACAGATGAGGGAGCTAAATACACTGTGTACCGTAAACCAATAATAAAAAAAATGACAATCCTCTAGCGATCAACACACAACGATAGGACCAAGTCTGGTATTGTTATAGGAATTTTGCTAGGGGCATACAGAATTTACTTTAATGAGTTCACAGAGGATGAAATTATATCCTTAATAGAATCCTTTAAAAAGCCACGCTGTCCAGTTGGCATGTTAAAACTATAAAGGAAGGTAACTGACATCATAAATAACATGAGATAATGCCACTGCTCAGTCAAACGATGACTATGAAAGACATGTATCTGTCCCCAACTCAGCCAAAGCTTCGGCTATCAGTAAGTATTTATAGGAAGCAGGCCTTAGGATTGCAGCATCCTCAGGACGTAAAACAGGAGAAATTTTTAAAGCAAAATGAAATGAAGGAAAAATGAGAACATTGTAGTGTACAACATGCGGTGCAGTGAATGCTCGAAAACGTGCATACGGTAAACAGGACGAGGAATGGATAGAGGTATAACAGACAGCAACGCAGATGTACAGTACTACGGTGTCACTTATAGATCAGTACAATAATATGCCCAAATAGGAAGAAGCTACGGTCACTGAGAAAGATCTCAATTAACGAATGAGGACTATATTGGATGCAGCTCACATTTGTATAAAAAAAACTGTAACGAACTATATAGAGGGATTTTTCAGCCTATGTAGATATACAGCAACGATAGCACCAATGTTGCAATTAGCGGTTGGGTATACGATGGAATTTTAATATAGGTAGCCAATCAGGCTGCGACACAAGAACGGAAGAGAGGTGAAGAGATTAGTAAGAGAGAGTAAGAAGAGAGTGGATGAGGAATTTGGAAGGAATTTGAGTGTAAAGTGGAGGGACTGTAAGAAAATGTTCTGGAGAGAAGTGAAAAGAGTAAGACAGGGTGGAAGTGAAGTTAGCAGGGGAGTGAAAGATAAACATGGTAGATTACTAGTGGAGAAGGGAGAAAAAGTGAGCAGATGGAGAGAACACTTTAAGGAATTGTTGAACGTAGAGGATGGAAGTAATGCGAGTATAAGTGGCTGGGGAATGGCTGGGAGAAGGAGGGAGGTGAGAAGACAGGTAGAAATCAGTAGGATAGAGGTTGTGGAAGCAATGAAGAAAGTTAAATCGGGGAAAGCCCCAGGAATTGATGGAGTGTGTGGTGAGATGCTGAAGCATGGGGGAGAGATAGTAGTAGAATGGATGTGGAAGATGTGCAGATTGGCCTGGGAGGAAGGTAGAGTCCCGGAGGATTGGAAGTCAGGTATAATTATTCCCTTGTACAAAGGAAAAGGGGAAAAAGAAGTGTGTGGTAATCATAGGGGCATTTGTCTTCTTAGTATAATAGGAAAAGTGTATGGTAGGATACTTATTGACAGAGTTAGAGAAAGAACAGAGAAATTAGTTGGAGAAGAACAGGGAGGCTTTAGGAAGGGAAGAGGTTGTGTAGATCAGATATTCATTCTTAGATCTTTAGTGGAAAAGTTTCTAGAGAAGGGAAAGAAGTTGTATGCGGCTTTCATGGATTTGGAGAAAGCATATGACAGGGTGGATAGACAAGGATTGTGGAAAGTGTTAAGAATATATGGAGTAGATGGGAAGTTGTTGAATGCTGTGAAGAGTATGTATGATGGTGCTAAGGCTGCAGTGCGTGTGGATGGTGAACTAAGTGAATTTTTCTCTTTGAAAGTTGGTTTGAAACAGGGATGTGTCATGTCTCCATGGTTGTTCAATCTGTACATGGATGGGGTAATAAAAGAGGTACAAGGTAGGGTAGTGGATGTTGGAGTGGCCCTGGTGAGAGAGGATAGTGTTTGGAAACTCCCTGTACTGTTGTTTGCAGATGATACTGTGTTGTTGAGTGAAGATGAAGGGGAGCTGCAAGGCTTGGTGGATGAGTTTGAGAGAGTGTGTAAGAAACGGAACCTAAAGGTGAATGTAGGGAAGAGTAAAGTGATGGTCTTTGAGAGAGGTGAAGTCAGTGAATGTATAGCGAGGTTGGATGGTGAGGAATTGGAAAATGTGAGTACGTTTAAGTATTTGGGTAGTGTGATGAGTAAGGATGGAGGTTTGGAGGGTGAAGTGCTTGAAAGGGTACAGCAGGGAAGAAAGGTTGCTGGTTCCTTGAAAGCAGTGATAAGAAACAGGGAAGTGAGCATGGAAGTTTACTACATGACAGTATTGTGATACCAACTCTAACGTACGGAAGTGAAGCTTGGACGTTGTTGGAAGGACACAAGTCAAGAGTGAGAGCAGTGGAAATGAGTTATTTAAGAGGAGCTTGTGGAGTCACGTGGAGAGACAGGCTGACGAATGAGGATATAAAGGAGCGTTGTGGTGTTGATGTGGATGTGATAGGAAGCGTTGTGAGGAACACACTGAGGTGGTTTGGCCATGTGGAGAGGATGGAGGGTGAAAGACTGACGAAGAGAGTGTATGTGAGTGAGGTGGAGGGTGGAAGAGGGAGGGGGAGACCGAGGATGAGATGGAGGGATGGGGTGGAGAGGTATATGAGAGAGGGGGGTGTGAGTTGGGAGCAGGGTAGTGAAATGGCGGGGGACAGGGCGACTTGGAGGCGGTTTGTTTGTGGCCACCCCAAACGGGATTGAGGCGTCTGGCAATAGATAGATAGATAGATAGATAAATGCAGGCGCACGCACGCACACACACACACACACACACACACACACACACACACACACACACACACACACACACACACACACACACACACACACACACACACACACATCATTTACCCTTTCATTACGATGGTTCTTGTTTGTATTATATTCTTATAACTTCCAATCTACATTATTTAAGGTCATATTTGAGATCTGATAGTGAAAAATTAATTTTTCACCACGAGAGGTCTCTAATGAATAAATTCCCTTGGCAAGAACTCGATTATGATAATAGAAAGGGTGGATGTCAATATACTGCTGCGGTTGTTTAAAAATGTTTCTAGCCCACTCGGTACGCCAGGTCTTTTGCTGATATAAATGTGATTATGTCGCATTAGCAAGAAACAGTGAACACCTTTGATAGTCTTACCCACCTCTGCAATACTGCAAGGGGAATAATAATCATATCCGGGCGAGAGGGAGAGGCGAACCCTGGGGGTATCATCCTGTCTAAATTCTGGCATGGGCTAAGGTGCAAAATTTCCTGTTCTTGATAAAAATAAAAATTGCTTTGTACGCCCAGGGGGCAGTCCTCTCCATGGAAGGCTTCCATTGAGGGTTCATCTTGCATAAAACGTGGCCGGGGTGAACGTCTTCCGGCAGGAAACATTTGTGTTCCGTAGTGAATATTTATGAACGTGCATAAAGGCTTTTGCTGAGACCATCAGGAGCCATCCTCTTTAGGGGTGGCCGTTGCAATGTCACTCTGCCTAAAGTCTGGCCGAAGTAAAGGTATACCATAGTGCAAAATATACTCTTGGCATTGTTCTTCCTTAAAGTCCCCTCTTACTGGGCGGGGGGGGGGGGTCATTGGTGGCTCCCTCCCCCTGCTTAAAACGCGGACGGGACGAACGCCTACCAATATGCAAAATGTCATATTTCTTGGTTAAAAACTTCTACCGTTTATAATGGCTCGTCCGGGATTGCCGGTGGGGCTGTCTTCTCTCCTGTGAGGGGACAACCCTCGGGGATCCCATCCATCCTAAGACTTGGCCAAAGAGAACATCAATCACTTTGTAAAATTACATGTTCTTTGACTACAAACTTCTGTCGGATATAGCTGCTTTGGCCAGGATCACTGGGGTGTCCTGTCTCACTTCCTACCAAAGGGGGCGGCCATCGAGCTCCCCACTACTAATAATCTGATTCGAATAAAGTTCTTCCTGTGTGCAAAAACTCGTCTTTCTGAGTAGAAAATTAGCCGTGCCTAAAGGCATTGCCTGAGAAATCTCGGGGTTCCACTCTGCCTGAGACGTGGCCCAAGCGGAGGTCTACCATTATGTTGTGTAAAGCTTCATTTTCCTAACACCTCTCCTATAAGGTCTGGGCCCCATTCTTCCATAACTTACAGTAACTCTGTGAGTAAGCGAGTGACACAGACAGGGACAGAAATGTATTTGGCCGGCCCTCTGGGTACGACAAAAAATGAAATGGTTGTATGACAAAAAAATATGGTGACACTAATTGTTCTGAAACCAAGACCACCCAGCGCAATTTTTATAGAACTGATCCGTGAAATATTAGTAGAAAATGTAAAGGTGTGGTCAGTGGCTTTTTATACGGTCTTCAGCTGTGTCAGAACAAATGATATCTTATTATACTAATGATCAATATTTAAGCGGGTTGGAATGGTTGGAATCTTGTGTTCAGTTTCACTCTACCATGAATCGTTCAGATGCGCGGATTTTGCCCACAGTAAAAAAAAAAAAAAAAAAAAAAAAAAAAAAGTCAGCATGTAGGTGTATTTTTTGAAGCTGTCTCGCTTTATTAGCTCGGAACCATTGGACTGTGGGATAATTACTGTCTGAAAAAGTGTATCCCCTTCATTCCCACGTCTCAGTCTTATGACAAAGGACAAGGGGACACACTGACGTTTTGTTTGTGGTCAACCCATGCAGGATTAGGGCGTCTAGCTATTGTTAAAGAGAAACACTGATAAGTATGTAGGTAGGTAGGTAGGCAAAGTGACATAGATAAATAAATAGATAGATACAGATACGTCGATAGACTGATTTATATACAGATTGATTAATTGATAGGTAAATACATCTATACATGCATACATACATATCGTACATAGACAAACAGATAGACAGATTAATAAATATGCCTACTGGTAGACGGACGGCATCATCACTACTTGTCTAATCCTACCTCAACAGGAGAGTAGGTTAATAGAATTCATTAACCCCTCCATCTTGAGTAAGCCCTTTATATTTAACTATTAACGCCACTCGACAAAATTATTCAGCTAAATAGAGGGTGCTTTTACCGAAGAGGTCAGTGAACGTGATGTCTGACGCTGGTAATAGAAAAGTCTCTCCCAAGGTTAAAACAACATGAGTGTGACAAAAATGATGTAATTGTAGTGGAAGGGTTGATTAAATTCATTAAGTTTATCGTAAAACATGTGCAATACTTCAGATTGGTAATATAAAACCGATAGTGGGGGCAGCCATAGGTAAACAGCCTTACGTTTTACTCGGCACAAGGCACAGTGTTTTTTATTTATTTATTTTATTTATTATTTTTTTTTTTGCCGCTCCGCACCACTTCACACCACGCCCGCAAAACCGATACGCATAGGCCGGAAGAGGGCTTACGATGATTAAAAAATAATGCACTTAAAGTTCTTATCAGTAGGTTTTGTAGATGTCTTATTTTCTGTAAAATGTACAGTGCTTCAAACACAACATTGCTAACTAGGCATGATGAAAATGACTGGAGGGAAATATTTTGCACAATTCGAAGCATTCCGGGTATGTAAAATTGATTGGTGAATACTTTTTAAAAATATTTTGTGGAGAGAAAAAAAAATTATCAAGATAGTTTAAAATAATCTATAAATCGTGGGGAGGAAGAAGAAGTTTAAGGGTAGAGCAAATTTCTTAATCAGTCATCATTGACAGAAATATTGCTTACTGGCTCATGTCAGGCGTCACTATGTCATAGGTATGGACGTGCACATCTCTGTTGCCACGTCACATCACATCACACCACATCACTCCTCACTCTTGCAGAGCTGTGTCTATATTTCTGACTGAAGTGCAACACGTGGTCATTAGTGTAATACAACAAACACTTTCTGTACGATTCCCTGTGCAAGCTGAAAACCATTCTAAACTGTAATTTTCTTGTCAGGAATCTCCCTTATAGGAAAAAAGGACTCTAGCGTAAGCCAGAATAATTTCTTCAGTAGGACTTTGTCCTGGGCGAAGCGTCGATATATATATATATATATATATATATATATATATATATATATATATATATATATATATATATATATATATGCAGTATATATATATATATATATATATATATATATATATATATATATATATATATATATATATATACACACACACAAACAGACACTTTAGGAAGAGGTAGTCATAGTTTAGAGGAAATCAAACGGCGGTCGCATTTAACTGTATTATCGTTTATATTTAGAAATGCATGCTATACAATCAGAACTTTTTGAATATTTATAGTGTTTTAATATCTACATAATGTCCATCGGTAATGTACGAGAGAAGGTTAAGGTGTACAGTGAATAATAAATTGTTTTGTCGGAAGTCTTCTATGGAAATGAAATTAAGGCAGACTGAGGTTAGAGTGAATGAACACTAAGAAGAGGGAGAGAGAGAGAGAGAGAGAGAGAGTGTGTGTGATCACCAGGAGGGGTATAATGGAGGCGAGTGACTGTCAGTAATGAAAGGGCTTAGTCTGGCTTACACTGCATGGGACAGCCAGCAGTAAGGCAGAGACGGCAGGAACGCAACAGAGACTGGCATGAATGAGGCAACGACAGCAGCAGTGAGACAGAGACAGGCAGTAGTGAGACTGAGACAGGCAACGGTGAAACAGGGACAAGAAGAAGTGAGGGAGAGACAGGCAGCAGCGTTGCAAAGTCCGGCAGCAGGCAGTAATGAGTCAAAGACAGGCAACAGTGAAGCAGGGGCAGGCAGCAGTGAGAGTAGAGACAGCCGGTATTGTGACACACCTCCACCAATTGAAATACAGTAAGCGCGAGACTATTGGCGGGTGGGAACACTGTTATAATTCAGTGTTTTACGTAGTTGGTTTAAAGTGTAATATAGTTATGGTGCAGTACCCGTCAATAATACACTGTCATTGTTGTACACATTTACATAATGTACAGTACAGTCGCAATCGAAAGAAGATATCCAGGCTTTGTCGATCCCGTGGCCAGGAAACCAAGAATGGTCTGGTGTTAAGACACAGCTCTAAACCCCTTCCTTACCCTCCTCCTCCCTCCATCCATTCACAACTACAAACACATTCCTTGACCTCTTGATCGAGAGGTAGCTCACTCTGCTTCATGGTATGAAGCACGCACGCGCGTGCACACACGCACCAGTGGAGCGTCCCTTTCCGAACCCATACTAACGATCGGGAAGTAGATCGTATTGGGAAATGTGCTCTTCCGTTTTTTTTTTTTTTCTTTTAAGAACAGATTCAAAAACTTAGAAGGACCGGTACAGGATGTTAAAGCAATTCAGCGATAGTTAGAGGGCTGGGAATGGTCCCCCTTCTTTGGGATAGGCTAAACGAGAGCAAACCTCCAGCATGAAAGAAAGATATAAGTTGACAAAGGCGAAAGTGTTTAGCTACGCAAGGTGTAAGCACAGAAGCACAGTTCTTGAGGACAACGGGAGGGACCCCATTAGACTCATATGCCTTGTTAGTATACTCTTATGCTCACATTATACGCCCACACTATACACCTACGGTATAAAACATCACTTTACACCTACACTCTGCGCCCACACTTTACACAATACCCGCACTTCACACCTACACTAAATATACATCCACACTTCACACCTACACTGTACACCTTCACTATACACCCACACTATACACCCACACTTCATACTTAGAGTGTGCACTTGTTTATTATAGCTACACCGCTGGTGGTACGTGGTGAGCACCATCATTTACGTGATGTAGGGTTGCCTATATTTTTCTTCCCCGTTCTCATTCTGTCTCTCTGTCTGCCCTCCTGTTCTCCGACTTTTACATTTCCTTCTGTCACATTTTACTACTCTTCTTTCCACTTCGGTGGCTGTATAGCGAGTGACAAGTCTAATGGTTTCCTGTAATCCAAGACACCACTTAATACGTTGGGTGGTAACCATATAACCAAATTTCGGGGTGAAGCGAAGCTTGCTATGATGCTCCTGTTAACTACATGCGAACTCGGATGCGGCATCCATCCGGGAACCAGTTCTCCACACTTATCCCTGTGCCTTGTTTTGGCCAGGTGTTGTCAGGAGCAAAAGAACATCACTTCACTGCACGGGACGGCCCTACAAAGGCGTCTGCTTGCCTGCGTTTGATGAGTCTGCTAACCAGACAGATTGGGATTGATCAACAACAACAAAAGCAACAACATCTATACTGTATTCATATGCTATATATCCACACTTTACCGTTAGAGCTTACAGCCATACATTACTATACATCAACACTGAACACATGAAATCTACAATTTTAATATTAACACACACACACACACACACACACACACACACACACACACACACACACACACACACACACACACACACACGCACGCACGCACGCACGCACGCACGCACGCACGCACGCACACACACACACACACACACACACACACACACACACACACACACACACACACACACACACACACACACACACACACACACACACACACACACACACACACACACACACACACACACACACACACACACACACACACACACACATTTTCCTTCATATGAGTGGAAATATCCTCAGTATTTTTTTTTTTTTACTCTGCCTCGAGATTAACAAAACTAAAATAATAGGACCTTGCTGAGCAAACCACGAATAATCAATCTAGCTGAAGTAGTCAGAATCTCAATTAATCCTGTGTCTCCAGACATGTAGTAGTAGTAGTAGTAGTAGTGGTAGTAGTAGTGATAGTGGTAGTAGTAGTAGCTGTAGATGGAATCCAGTCTCATCTCATATGCAAATCCAGTGAACTGCAGGCCCATTTTCTATAGTCCTCCATCCACCTTTCGGGAGATATAGCCAGATAGTTGAGCTACCAGGTTATATTGACACCACCCTATGTAGGTGTCCCTATCCAGCACCTCCCCAAACCAATAAAAGGATTATTGACTGTAACTGCATTGTAAAACTATATGTGTATATGTCTTCTCACAGTTCTAATAAATCTTTCATCTCGTTCTCTTCTCTTTCACCTACGTCTGCATCAGGTAAGGTTTCATTCAGTTGTTCTTTTACGCTTCTGAGAGTTCATTCTAATGAAGAAAGAAAGAAATCCGATTACTGTGAATTAACTCTGCAAAATGTCATTGTGATTAACCTTCTTTACAGCTTGGGGGCTCCGAACTAATGAAGCTATTGGCAAAACGTAATATATAGCCTGGTCTCATGTACAGTACATTTGACACGGTTTGGAGATGGTGAATTGGAACCTGTGACGTGATTCCACTTTATCGAGTTATTATGATGTCACTAGCAGGACCTCGGTATGTGCTGACAGTCTTAAGATATGGGGAAAAAATTAACGACCGAATCTGTAAATTCTTTCCCTTAAGTACCCTTACTTTCACTTCTACCCCGTGCCGCCCAATCTCCTGCTCCCTCCCGTCTGTCTCTTTTCCTCCATGTCCCTCCCATTTCTTCCTCATTCCTTTCGTTTTTCTTCATCTTCTCTCTTATTGTTTCCCATTTTCCTTTCCCTCCCTTTTCTCTACTGTACGTTCAATTCTCTCTCATCCTCTCCCCTTTCCCCAGTCTCCCTCTCTTCTTTCCTACACTCTGCTTCTGTTTCCAGCACTCATTCCTGCCATCCTCCATTTCTTTCTAGTTTTCTTTCTGAATCAAGACCCAGCTTGTTTCCTATTAAATTCCTCTTTTTTCTTTATCTTCCCTCTTTTCCCTTCTTGTTTGCTTCCTTCCCGGCTTCCTCTATTTCCACTTCCACTTCTGTGTCAAGTTTCTCCCATTCCTTTCCTGTTTTCCCGTCATCCTTCCCTTCCTCTTTCCATTGCTATCTCATCCCAATCTGCTCAATTTTCTCTTCAATTTGTTTCCCTTTTTTCTTATCCACCTTTCCCACTCCTCTGCTCCCCATGTATAGTTTCCCTCCTGTGTACCCCCCATTCCATCCACCTTATCTCTATTTTTCCCTCTCTCTTTTTCTGCATATCATACATTTCTTACAATAGTTCCTCCCTGTGCCATATAATCCTCCTTAATCCAGTCCTTTCTTGCACCTCAAATCTCCCTTAATTCCTTCCTCCATCTCCTCTGGCTCCATCTCCATTTCTTCCTCCAGTTTTTCTCTCTTTTTCTCTACCATTCTCTCCCTCCTTCCTTCGTTTTTCTCATTTTTTCATGCCCCTCCGCCTCTATCTCTACAACTCAAGCTTTTTTCCTCTCCTTCCTCTGCTCGGCATTCATTTCTCCCTCCCCCATTCCTCCCTCCATTTTTCTCCAGTCTCCCTCCCTCCTTCAATCCCACCACATCCATTTCTTCCTCTAGTCTGTACCTATCCCATATAAGCCTACCTAATCCACCTCCCTTAGTTTCTTACATGTGTGTTCCCTTCTCCCCCTTCCCTGGGCCACATATCGATCCTCTAGAACTCTACTCCATCTTTGCTGTCATCGTCATACTGTCTTGTAGCCATATTCGTCTATCGTCTTTGTTGTCATCATCACATTTTCCTTGGCTATCTTTATCATCAGCAGTATCATCACTGACGTTGCTGTCTTCATTATCTTCGCTTCCATGTCACCGTCGAAGTCGTCCATGTCGTTATGATCATAGTTTCATCATCATCCTTTTCATCTACATATTGAATTCCCACTCCTTCTCCCCCTCCTCTTCCTCACCACCATCATCATCATCATCATTATTGTCGCTGAAATTTTCGTCTACATATTCCTCATCATTAACGTGTCTCTCACCACCGCCACTCAGTACCTGACTAATGTATGGGGTGGGTAGGATCCAGAAAATACTTGAATGTAAAAATAGGAGAGAAGCTTCAACAGCGCCCCTCCCCTACGTCTAAAAATATACATCCTCCCTAAATCTCCCCATCTGTACACTTTCACCATATATCCTCCTGTCCCCCACCCTTAAACACACACACACACACACACACACACACACACACACACACACACAAGGTAACCTAATATTTCTAGATTCTTTCAGTGTCCACCCTATGGTTAAATCCATCAGGCTCCCCATGTTTTTCAACAGTTTTTACGCCATATAAGGTTAAGGTTCCCTCTTTGCATATCAGAGATTCATTACTGGTCAGGTCTGATTCCAACCTGTTTGATTGTAACTGATTAGTTCAGCTGCAATGTACAGTTGGCATCAAAAGTCCCGTCGCTTCTCATGCTTTTTCTTTCTGCGCACTTTGAAAATTGATGTGGTGAATTAGAATGCAACAGACGCTGGCAACTTCATTCGGCCTCAGATCACTACCATAAGCGTCATTTACTGCAGGTCCACCAAACCGATTTCAGAGACCGTGGAGAGAGGGGCAGGAGATGCGACATGACTTTTAATATCGACTGTACCTCGTTTTGACATATTTATATGGTGACAAAAATATTGACCACTAGTGATTTCACGGTCAAAAGTTTCATTATATATGCGAATTTTCTAACTACCGTAACTCTTAGTTTCCAATCCATATCCTCTTGGGATAATTATACCTACATAATGTGGCTGTCTATGTTGTTACGATACAGCAATTCCGAATCGACTTGGCTTTCCTGTTTCTTCCATTTCCACATCTCCTGGTGCCCGACATCCCCCTCCTTTCAACTCTCTCCACATCTTACCCCCACCATTAGTAAATGATTTCTTTCCACATCATCAGCCCTTTGAGACAACATTATTTCGAGACAGGATAACTGAACAACTACCGCAAATTCTACCTCTGTTCCCTTCGTTTCCAACCGATACACTGCATCCTGATCTTTTCATCTGTAGATTGTCTTATGCCTTATGCCTATGTCTTAGATAATGCAAAAGAACTACTGACGTAACTTTGTTCCTCTTCCTTCAGTCTTCAACCCTGTCCTACTTTCTGTACACCTGTTAACACCCTATATATTCTCCAGTCCTCCTACCCACCCTCTGGTCCGTATATCTGTGGTCGTCGTGCTAATCCTTACGACCCCCCAGGGCCCCGGATGTGGCAGTATGGTCGTGTTGTAAGTTAGGGAGGATCTACCCCTTGTCTCACACTGACTCTTCTTTAGAGTAGTCACACACACACACACACACACACACACACACACACACACACACACACACACACACACACACACACACACACACACACACACACACACACACACACACACACACACACACACACACACACACACACACACACACACACACACACACACACACACACACACACACACACACTCTCTCTCTCTCTCTCTCTCTCTCTCTCATCATTCAGTGCCTTGTTCGCATCCGTTGTTTAGAGCCTCTTAACAGGTAATTTTTAGCTGAATTAACATTTACACTTTGATGCCGTCTTAACAAATTTATTTTTGCTGTCTCCTGACAAAACTATTCCTACTTAATTAAAATCTCTTGATGTGAAGTGGATAATGAAGGTTATAACTCGCTCGTCTTGTTGGAAGTATTTCACTAAATCTATTTTTAAAAATCTGAATTCAGCGAGCTCAAGATATAAAATCCCTCTACGCTCCGAACTTTAAAATAATCTGACTCAAGAAGGATAACATACACATACAATCAAGGCAGCAAAGGAGTTAATTGTTAGAACAATTCACGTGGCCCTGCAAAGCTTTTTTTACATCTTGCATCCAGCGACGTATTTTGTATTTGCTGCCTCCACACGATTATACTCAGTTTAACGGGAGGCATCAGGTCGTGATGGGATTAATGGGGTCTGTGTTTGGCCTTGTCGTTGAAAATGGTCTCTCTTGAGCTGAGCAAAATCGTCTGGAGGAAAAAAGGATAAACTGCAAAATAAGTAACTTGCTGGAGGGAATAAGCATGACCATTGAACGGTGACTCTCTTTTCCTATGAAGATGATTTTGTGCGGTGTAGAAAAGGCTCCGGTACCACAATAATTTTACAGTGATTATTTCGGCCCTCGAGACGACAAATCTTTTCCCATTCACGCAATATGTACAGTATGTATAGGCATTGTGTAAAACTAAACTATTGCATAGAATGCTTAGGTGTTCTATAGAATGACTAGCATTTTTAGGCAAAGTATGAAC